>NC_052955.1:29372558-29672558 GCF_013358895.1 Oreochromis aureus | reverse complement strand
GATGCACACAGAAGCACACACTGGAATATAAATTTTGATCATTTTATTGGTCATTTCAGTGGTTATTTGGTCATTAAATTGCCTTTCTGGCCACTAACACACCATTTGTGATTTTCTTTTTGGCCATTGTAACCCACATAAAATTAGGGTACCACTTTAAGGAGTGATAGATATGAGGAGAGATGGACAGCCTGCCCAACCAATCGAAATGCACAGGTCCCAGTATGCTTTGGCCAATGGGAAAGCAGCCTGCCGCTGTATGTCCCACCCACCTGCTCTGTGTTCGCTGCTATGTGTGGAGGTAGTCGCGTGCTGGCAGGAGAAAAGAGAGACTGAAGCTTTTGAGCTGGAAAAAGTATTAGATATAAGTTGCAACCAACTGTGCTGCACATAAGTTCGCTGGTTATCAGCTACCGTTCATGTTAAAAGTAGCTACAGTGAGTAAACAGGCGAATGCTGCATTTTTCTGGCGACTTTAGAAAGTACCGCGTGGAGCTAAACTGTTAGCCTTTGTTAGCTCTGGTTGCTATCAACTGCCTGAAAGTTCATCTTAATCTGCTTCCAGAAGTAAGGTAACACTTGAAGCGCAATTTATGTTTATTTTCCTTCACGTCGTATTACTGTTATGAAAGAGAAAAAACAACATGTCCTGTTACGTTATTTAGAGCCCGTATTTTCCGACCGAGACACCATACCATGGTCTTCGGCCGTGATGCACTGAGATCGGTGAGCGCATGTTGTATGTCTCAGTTAGTTCACGTCTGTTTCACATTTTATCGTTGAGAAACTGAATTTATCTGAATTGTTTGATTAATAGTTGTCACATATGCACTGACTTTACTTGGTGTAATGCATAGTTTGTGTAAGAGAGATGTTTTATTTTTGCAAATTTGAGTATTTTAATTGCAAATTGATGTCGGACATGACGTCAACAAAATTCTAAGTTGTGAATTATAGCTAGAACAGCATAATTAATATTTGAATTGCTCTTCTGACCCTGTCTGTTGACAGGTCAGGTTTTTTTTGTATGCTGAATTGTTCCTGAGGTGGATTCCTCCGGTGAAATAGATGGCGAGCCTTCCCACCTGGACTTAGAGAGACTGAGATTCGCTTCTTTTCCTCTTGATGATCTGCTGCACCTTGCGGTGTGGTAGGACTGTATCACTCACGCTTTCACATACAGCTGGTTATACATAAGACCACTGACTGACATTCTCTCACCCCTATTTTCTTTCACACCCTGGGAATTTTTGGACTTTACCCTTGGACATTTTTTATTTGGGACTTTAAATAATAAGCTGTTGTGTAGAACATTCTCCACATGTGAAAAGAGTGTGAGATTTTCATTTGAATGTACATTGGATTTGTGTAATCTGTTTCTATAAGAATTAAGGAGTCAGATTACTAGGGTGCACCCGAACATTGAAACCCGAACATTGAAACCCGAGCATTGAAACCCGAACATTGAAAAACAAAAGTAACACTTGGCCAAGTCATTGTTTTAGTAGTTTATGTGTTTTACTTTTCTTTCATTTTTTGTAAGTTTCCTTTCTACCATTGTAAAGTGTCTTTAACCTGTGCTTGTCAACCTTATGGTTTATTTCACTAAAGTTGGCTGGTTCTTTTGAGTTACATTCTTGTCTCTGTGTCTCATTTAAACACACCCCTGTGCTCCTATAGTCGAACCTATTGGCCCATTTATATATTCTTTTGAACAATTCCCCTTACTGTGTTACAGTGAGAGCTCTGGCGAGCCAGCCAGGAGCATGGATGTGTGTGTTTAAGTGCCAAACAATTTGTGTGTGGTGTTTAAAAGTGCTTAATCTGAGCTACAACTTTTAGAGAGAAAATGGATGTTGTACTACGTGAATCTGTCAGAATTCCCAATTCTGTAGTGGTTAGTGGCCTTACAGGATTAGAGACTGATGAGGAAGTGTCCATATTCCTCCAAAAATATGGTTCCATCAACCGTTACTTTCGTCTAGACGAACCTGAGTCGGATTACCATAAGCACATGATCATCGAGTTTACCCATGAGACTGCCATGCACACATTGGAGCCACTGTTACCTCTGCGGCTTCCAAGCACAGCCCAAGCAGGCATTGTGTATGAGTTAAAGGCCTTAGGAAGTGTTTATACCCTTGATGCCAGAAACAAAGCCACTAAAATGTACATGGAACAGCTCCGTGAAATTGCCAAACTGAGTGGAAATTCATTAGAGGAGATGTTGAAGGAAGAGCTTAAAAATCTGGTTTCATCTACAGGAAGTGCTATTTCCCAATCACCTCAAACTGGTCCAGAATCCTCAACTGTACAGAGCCCACTTCCACAGAAAGACTTAACCAGCAAGGGAGACGTTTCATTTTCTGAGAACCCTCAATCAGTTGCACCTCTAGACTCCACAGTTTTGACATCACCAAATAACGCAAGTAAAGCCTCTTACTTCTCCCAATTTCAGTGAAAACCTGACTGATTTCAGCCCCTCACAGACTCTTCCAGTCTCTTCTGGGGCCACTACTAGCCCCATAATCGATGTTAACCCAACTGCTGTTCAGCGAGTGGTTGTTGAACATGTAGTGCGCAACAATGAGAGCTCACCCCAGTTCGCTTCATCTGGTAGACTCAGGGCTTTTTCAGGCAAGAGCCCACGTCCTAGCCATGAGGCAGATTATGATACGTGGCGAGCTAGTGTTGAAATCCTTATTAGGGATCCTTCTGTGTCTGATCTGCACTGCACACATCGTGTACTAGACAGTCTGCTTCCTCCTGCTTCCGAGATGATTAAACATCTGAGTCCACAGTCTAGACCCTCTGCTTATCTTGAGTTGCTTGATTCTGCCTACGGAACAGTCGAAGATGGTGATGAGCTGTACGCTAGGTTCATGAGCACATTTCAAAATGATGGAGAGAGAGCTTCCGTTTTCCTGCAGAGGCTGCACACTGCATTAAGTAGAACCATGAGACGTGGTGGTGTGTCTGCTCATGATTTTGACCAACAGCTCTTAAAGCAGTTCATTCGAGGTTGTTGGGAGAATACATTAATAATCGATCTTCAACTAGAACAAAAAAAAGAAAACCCACCTTCCTTTGCAGAGCTGCTGCTTCTTCTTAGGACAGAAGAAGATAAACAGGCGGCAAAATTGAGTCGCATGAGGCAGCATTTTAGTCATGCTAAGTCTGCCCAAAACTCTAGCAAGCAGCACGCCATGTCACACGTGCAACTCGCACACACCACCAATAATCTGGTGGACAAGTCTGATCTTGAGACACTAAAGCAACAAGTTGCTGACCTAAGCGTTCAGCTTAAGAGTCTTGTATCTGAGAATCATAAGCCGAAACAACCTAAGCAGCAAAAAGCGAGGTCCGTCCCTCTGTGTGTCACACCTGACACCCACGGTGTGAGACCAAAAGTGGCCAGTCAGCATTCCTCCGCATTTAAAATCAACAGCAGACCACGTCCATGGTACTGTTTCCAGTGTGGGAGGATGGCCATGTTGTCTCAGTTTGTGATAAAGCGCCAAATCCTTCGCTTGTAGCAGCTAAGAAAAAACAGCTGAAAGAAAAACAGGCTGCTTGGGAAGCCTCTAATGCTTCTCGAAGTGAGACACATTTAAACTGAAGTCTACTCCCATAGAGGGACATATGGGAGTGGAGTCTCACGGTGTCAGTCCCAAAATCCTGAAATCTGCCATTAAAAACATTAAAGTGGAAAGATCAAAATTTCCACATGGCCTTGTAGGAACTAAGACCACAGCTCAAGTAACTGTTGCAGGAAGAGATACAAACTGTCTTTTGGACACGGGTTCACAAGTCACAACTGTACCCCAGTCTTTCTATGAAGAACATCTTGCAGATCTGACCATTCATCCCTTAAATGAGCTGCTTGAAGTGGAGGGTGCCAATGGCCAGTCTGTCCCCTACTTAGGATATGTTGAGCTTACCATCACCTTTCCTAAAGAGTTTGTAGGCTCTGATATTGATGTGCACACTCTGGCCTTGGTTATTCCCCATCTCCGCTCTACAGCCCATGAGCAGGTTCTCATAGGCACAAACACCCTTGATGTCCTCTATGCTGATTACCAGAAGCTTTCACCCTTTCAGCCTTTGTTTAATGGGTATCAAGCAGTTCTCAAAATACTTGAGATACGACAAAGAAACTTTAACTCTGGTAGCCTTGGTTGTGCAAAACTAACAGGTAAGATGCCTGCAGTCGTTCTTGCAGGGCAGACAGTTGTCCTGGAGGCCTCTGTCAATGTAAATCCTGTGAACATGCAAAGGGATGTTGTCCTTGAACATCCTTCAGCTTCTTCACTACCAAATGGCTTGCTAGTTTCAGCAATTGCAGTCACTTTACCACGCAAACGTCAGTGTCTTCTCCCTGTTGTAGTGAGAAATGAAACCAACCATGACATTGTCATACCCCCCAAAACACCTGTGGCAGATGTTAATGCCATAGTGCAAGTGCTACACAAAGAGCAAACTGTCAGAGAACCAGACTGCTCTAAATTTCAAGCTAAGTCTTCCTCAGAACTGAGCTTTGATTTTGGAGATTCGCCCTTACCCACTGAATGGAAGGAGCGAATTACAAACATGTTAAACGACATGCCAAATGTCTTCTCTCAAAACGAATTGGACTTTGGGCACACTGACAAAGTCAAACACCATATCAAACTCAGTGATGAGACACCCTTTAAACAAAGAGCGCGTCCCATACATCCCAATGATGTGGATGCTGTGAGACAACATCTACAGGAACTCCTTGATTCTGGTGTCATACGAGAATCTGAGTCTCCATTTGCTTCCCCCATTGTTGTCGTTCGCAAAAAGAATGGTTCTGTTCGTCTGTGTGTGGACTACAGAAAGCTGAACCTGCAGACCATCAAAGATGCCTATGCCCTTCCAAAATTGGAAGATGCATTCAGCGCTCTTGCGGGTTCTAAGTGGTTTTCGGTTCTAGACCTTAAGTCTGGATACTACCAGGTCGAGATGGAAGAAGCAGACAAGCATAAGACCGCATTTGTTTGCCCACTTGGATTTTGGGAATTTAATAGGATGCCCCAGGGAATCACAAATGCGCCTTCGACGTTCCAGAGATTGATGGAGAAGTGTGTGGGAGATATGAATCTCAAAGAGGTCCTGGTGTTCATTGATGACCTGATTGTCTTCTCATCATCCCTGGAGGAACATGAACAGCGCTTGAAGTGTGTCCTGCAACGACTGATGTCATATGGCTTGAAACTGGCACCAGAAAAGTGCAAATTCTTTCAGACCTCGGTAAAATACCTTGGTCACATTGTTTCCGCAAGAGGGGTAGAGACTGACCCTGACAAAGTTGAGGCCTTAAAGACCTGGCCGATCCCCACAAATCTTAAGGAACTTCAGTCCTTTTTAGGATTTGCTGGATATTACCGAAGGTTTATTCAGGGGTACTCTGTCATTGTCAGACCACTTAACAAACTAACCTCAGGCTATCCACCAATGAGGAAGCGGAACAACAAGCCAAGGACAAACACAAATTCAGAGTATCACAACCCAAAGGAACCCTTTGGTCAGCGTTGGACACCTCAATGTCAGGAAGCCTTTGACCAAATAATAGCAAAGCTAACCTCAGCTCCAATCTTGGGATTTGCAGACCCCCAGCTTCCATATGTTTTACATACGGACGCCAGTACCATTGGCCTTGGTGCTGCATTGTACCAGGTACAAGATGGACAGCCCAGGGTCATAGCTTTTGCAAGTCGTGGTCTTTCAAAGAGTGAGAGGAAGTACCCAGCCCATAAGCTGGAGTTCTTGGCCCTTAAGTGGGCAGTCACGGAAAAATTCTCTGACTACCTATATGGTACAGACTTTGTAGTAGTGACTGACAGCAACCCTCTTACGTACATTTTGACCTCTGCAAAGCTTGATGCAACAGGGTATAGGTGGTTGTCCAGTCTTTCCACCTATTCATTTAGTCTTCAGTACAGAGCGGGAAAACAAAATCTGGATGCTGATGCGCTCGCGCCGTCCTCACAGTCCACCAGAGGATGATTATGCATCTAAGAAGGAGTGAGAGAATCCGGCAGTTCACACTGTACCATCTGAGCAACCCTGACAGTCCAGAGACTGTTCCCTCGGATGTAATTCAGGCCATTTGTGAACGCCATATGGTCACCTCAGCCGTAGCAAATGTTGAATCTACCACTTCTGGGTTGACCTTAGTTGAATCCCTCACTCACCAGTCCACAGCTATTCCCGACTGCTTCCAACAGGAGCAGGTGGATGGGCTTCCCATTGTCCACTCAATTTCTGAGGAGGAGTTGAGGCAAAAGCAGACATTGGACCCTGCTATTAATGCAGTGATTGTACTCTTGGAGACTGGCGAAACTCCCCCTCCCAGCCTTAGGTTAGAGCTACCCGAACTTCCCCTGTTACTTAGGGAGTTAAATCGGTTTGAGATGCAGAATGGAGTGCTTTATCGTAAACGGCAAGATGGTCCCAACACCTCATATCAGCTTGTGCTCCCTGAGGAGCTAAGAGCCACAGCACTTACAAGCCTTCATCATGATATGGGCCATCTTGGAGTCGAACGAACAGTAGACTTGGCAAGGGCCAGATTTTATTGGCCGAAAATGCACATGACCATAGAAAAAATGGTCAAATCTTGTGAGCGATGTATCCGTCGAAAAACGCCTCCAGAGAAAGCTGCTCCATTGATAAACATTAAGACCTGCAGACCTCTCGAACTAGTGTGCATGGACTTTTTATCAATAGAGCCAGATCGCTCAAACACAAAAGATGTATTGGTCATAACTGACCATTTTACAAAGTATGCAGTAGCAGTGCCAACTCCAAATCAACGAGCACGGACTGTAGCAAAGTGTCTCTGGGACAACTTCATTGTCCATTATGGTTTTCCCGAAAAGCTTCTTAGTGATCAGGGTCCTGACTTTGAATCAAAGACCATTAAGGAACTCTGTGAACTTACTGGCATGAAGAAAGTGCGTACAACCCCTTACCACCCTAGAGGGAATCCGGTTGAGAGATTCAACCGCACTCTTCTCCAGATGCTTGGGACACTGGATCGGTCAGATAAACTCCACTGGAGAGACTTCGTCAAACCTCTGGTACATGCTTATAATTGTACGAAGAGTGACGTGACTGGATTTTCCCCCTATGAATTGATGTTTGGGAGGCAACCAAGACTGCCCATCGACCTTATCTTTAGGTTGCCCACTAATGCTACTAAGCAGACTCATTCCCAGTACGTCGGTAATCTAAAATCTCGTTTGGAAGAAAGTTATCGGATTGCCACCAGTAATGCACAAAAGAATGCAGGTCGCAACAAAGCCAGATTTGACCGACGAGTTGTTGAATCAACATTGCAGACTGGAGACAGAGTTCTTGTACGAAATGTGAAGCTCCGTGGAAAACATAAGCTGGCAGATAAGTGGGAAGAGGATGTTTACATTGTCCTAAAGCGAGCTGGAGAAATGCCGGTCTACACAGTTAAACCTGAGGGTAAAGATGGACCTGTGCGGACTCTACATCGTGACTTGCTTCTCCCATGTGGATTTCTGTCAGCAGCTGCAGAACCCGAGACAGTCAAAACCCATCCAAACAGGAGACCCAGAACAAGGCAGTGTTCCGTTGTTGAGAGCGAAGATGAAATTCCCTCTGATCTGGACGATGTACCTGATTGGACGTTTCGCCCTCTCATTACATCAAAGCCCGACGTATATGTCCCAGTTCATGAAACTCACAAGTTGAGTCAACCTCCTTGTGTGGTCAGACTATCAGCAGAACCAGAGGTGCCTACAGTTCCACTTCCACCTGATCCTCCTGCCACTGAATCCCTTGTAGTAGAGGAAGGTGAAGGAGTGATTCAGGATGTACCTGAACATGACAACTCACCTGAATGTGACAACTCACCTGAATCAAACATATTGCCTGGGCTTGACTCAGCCAAAGGACTTCCTCAAAGTTCAGAATTGCAGCAGTCTGAGGAAGCACCTCCAGATGATGAGGCAAGCTCTGATGCAGCATGTGATGAAGGATTGAGTGATGTGAACAGACCTGTTACTGAACAGCCTGAACCTGTGATGATCCAAAATAACGGATTTCAAGATGATGAGCCATCTCTTCCTCTTCGTCGTTCTAACAGAATGCATGCAAAGCCCAAGAGATTGCATTATGTAAAACTTGGGAATCCCCTGATAACGGTGGTGAATTCTCTTTTCCAAGGCCTTAGTGAGGCATTGACTAGCTCTTTAAATGGATTTGAGGATCCAACTAGCAATTATGTTGGAAAGGTCAAAGCAGTGTAACTCAGTGCCACATTGCAGATGCCCAGGGACGGGCATACCATCAAGAGGGGAGGGTGTAACCCACATAAAATTAGGGTACCACTTTAAGGAGTGATAGATATGAGGAGAGATGGACAGCCTGCCCAACCAATCGAAATGCACAGGTCCCAGTATGCTTTGGCCAATGGGAAAGCAGCCTGCCGCTGTATGTCCCACCCACCTGCTCTGTGTTCGCTGCTATGTGTGGAGGTAGTCGCGTGCTGGCAGGAGAAAAGAGAGACTGAAGCTTTTGAGCTGGAAAAAGTATTAGATATAAGTTGCAACCAACTGTGCTGCACATAAGTTCGCTGGTTATCAGCTACCGTTCATGTTAAAAGTAGCCACAGTGAGTAAACAGGCGAATGCTGCATTTTTCTGGCGACTTTAGAAAGTACCGCGTGGAGCTAAACTGTTAGCCTTTGTTAGCTCTGGTTGCTATCAACTGCCTGAAAGTTCATCTTAATCTGCTTCCAGAAGTAAGGTAACACTTGAAGCGCAATTTATGTTTATTTTCCTTCACGTCGTATTACTGTTATGAAAGAGAAAAAACAACATGTCCTGTTACGTTATTTAGAGCCCCGTATTTTCCGACCGAGAGACACCATACCATGGTCTTCGGCCGTGATGCACTGAGATCGGTGAGCGCATGTTGTATGTCTCAGTTAGTTCACGTCTGTTTCACATTTTATCGTTGAGAAACTGAATTTATCTGAATTGTTTAATAGTTGTCACATATGCACTGACTTTACTTGGTGTAATGCATAGTTTGTGTAAGAGAGATGTTTTATTTTTGCAAATTTGAGTATTTTAATTGCAAATTGATGTCGGACATGACGTCAACAAAATTCTAAGTTGTGAATTATAGCTAGAACAGCATAATTAATATTTGAATTGCTCTTCTGACCCTGTCTGTTGACAGGTCAGGTTTTTTTTGTATGCTGAATTGTTCCTGAGGTGGATTCCTCCGGTGAAATAGATGGCGAGCCTTCCCACCTGGACTTAGAGAGACTGAGATTCGCTTCTTTTCCTCTTGATGATCTGCTGCACCTTGCGGTGTGGTAGGACTGTATCACTCACGCTTTCACATACAGCTGGTTATACATAAGACCACTGACTGACATTCTCTCACCCCTATTTTCTTTCACACCCTGGGAATTTTTGGACTTTACCCTTGGACATTTTTTATTTGGGACTTTAAATAATAAGCTGTTGTGTAGAACATTCTCCACATGTGAAAAGAGTGTGAGATTTTCATTTGAATGTACATTGGATTTGTGTAATCTGTTTCTATAAGAATTAAGGAGTCAGATTACTAGGGTGCACCCGAACATTGAAACCCGAACATTGAAACCCGAGCATTGAAACCCGAACATTGAAAAACAAAAGTAACACTTGGCCAAGTCATTGTTTTAGTAGTTTATGTGTTTTACTTTTCTTTCATTTTTTGTAAGTTTCCTTTCTACCATTGTAAAGTGTCTTTAACCTGTGCTTGTCAACCTTATGGTTTATTTCACTAAAGTTGGCTGGTTCTTTTGAGTTACATTCTTGTCTCTGTGTCTCATTTAAACACACCCCTGTGCTCCTATAGTCGAACCTATTGGCCCATTTATATATTCTTTTCAACAATTCCTCTTACTGTGTTACACCATTCATTCACACACACACACACACACACACACCCCGCCCCCCTAAAAAAAAAAGTAAAAATAAATCATTGTTACTGTTACTGTTACTGACCTGCAATGATGATAAAAAGAAATATTAGGTTTCATCATTCATATGCTAAAAAATGTGAACTTTATTACTATTTCTATACTTTATTACTATTTTTAATATAATAATACATAATCTGACTGGTATTCAAAGGGTATAATATCTGAATTTGAATTATATTTTGGTTTTCATGACTAGGACTGGCGCTAATTTAAAAAATCAAGTCAATGAAAGTAGAAAAATGTTTTAATATATATTAATTTTATAGCATTTTGTAAACGTAAACAGGGGGTGGCCATTGTGGGATTATAATATTACCTTATCCCATGTTATACCCCTAATTAAAGATGGTGAAAATATTATGTAGGTTTAGTTTGCATTATTCTCCTGAATTAGAAGAAGGTGATAACTATTACATTTGTTAAACTGATTTGTATTACATTGGACTGCTGATTTATTGTGAATGAATGATATTGTTTTATGATGCATTATACTGCTGAGTTAGAAGAAATATTGTGTTTAGAGAGTCACGGCCTTATTCGTCTGATTAGAAGAGAACAGAACATACCGGAGAGGTTTTGTGCCCCATCTCAGGAGGAGCAGATAAACAGGGAGCCAAGGTCATAACTTAGGCGCCGTGTGAGAGAAAGAATGTGAATGTTTAGGCTTTTATGACTAGGTGGGGGCCACTAGGCTATGAGAGTTTGAGCAATGCTCCACCATTTTGAGATTTACAGCTGATGTTGCAGCGTACATCTCCCACGCGCGTGTGTTCATTAAAATCATTGTTTGACCGACTCTTCTGGACCAGTTGTTGTTTTTTGTGCTCTCCCTCAATAAATTGAACCCGGATTTTAACACCATTTTTGGCCACGAACAAGCTGAGAGGGAGTTTTTTTGTTTTTCTGTCACTGCGCAAAAAAACAAAGATGCATAAAACTCATTGATACTTTTAATTATTGCTACGCATCTAACCTCCATCATGGTTAGAAAATAAATCAGTTTGCATGTATTATTTAGAAAAAAAGGGGGATTTTATGCTTTTATCCCTACGTAAATCATTAAAATTATGTGATTTAACTGGTATTTAAAGGGTTAAAATTCTGGATTTGATTGAAATTTTGGTCTTGATGAACAGCACTGATGCTAATCAAAAAAATCAAGTCAAAAAAAGTGGAATTTTTTCTTAATATATATGAATTTTATAGCATTTTGTAAACGTAAACAAGGGATGGCCATTTTTGGCCACGAACAAGCTGAGAGGGAGTTTTTATGTTTTTGCTCTCCCTGCACAAAAATAACAATGCATTATAATCAATGTTGATGTGAATCAATTACATGCCCCAGACTCTACTATTAATAATACAAGAAATTTCAGTAGCAATGCAATTATATAAAATTGCGAGATTTGAGGTTGTCTTACAGCTAGTGCAATGGACAAACAAACTGGTGTTTAAAGGGTTAAAAATTTAAAAAGTAATAACTATTTTATATTTATGAAAAGAACTGAAGTTAGTTAAAAGCTTTATGCAGAATAAATGGCAAAAAAAACATAAAAATAATAAAAATTACAGACCTAATCTGTTGGTTAATCTTTTGGCCACGAACAAGCTGAAAGGGTAGTGATTTTGAACAAGCCCAGAGGGTTAAACTGGTCATATCTGAGCCTGTTCGCATAATTTTGACCTTGTGTGAATTAGAGAAAGTCAAAAATAATGTCACCAAAGATGACTGCATTCTCATTTCACCCTCAACCCCCCCCGCAGAGGGGGCAATCAGGGAATGGAAGACAGGAGGGAGAGACACAGCTGGGACAAATCAGGCCTAACAAGACACAGGAAGCAAAACAAGACACATTAACATAAGACACGGACCTTCAAAGTAAAACAGGAAACCCTGACTGAACTTACAGACACAGACTCACAATCTGGGACTGCAACAGAGGGAACACATAGATGTGGGACCGGGGCAGACACAGACTGGACACAGAACAGAGGGAGTCTGGAACCAAAGCTTAAGACTACAAAATCACAAACCAAGATAAACTGGAGGAATAGAAATGTAAAACAGAAACCAAAACCCCCACAGTCGTAAACCAAGATGAGAACACAAAATAAAGGTACAATACTGAAAACACTGTCAGGTACCCCAACAGTGGAATATATTAAAAATTGTAAACTTGACATTTTTCTGTCCTTTTCGTGTTTTTCAGGCTCTCTGATGGGTGATCCAGTGGTGATGGTGAGTCTGTACCCTGAGTTCCCCCAGTCTGTGATGTCTTCAACTGCTTCATGTGGAGAGTTTGTGTTCTTAGTGGATCGATCTGGAAGTATGGACTGTGCTACCAATAACAGTGAGCAGGGGGAATCTCGGATCAGCAGTGCCAGGGTATTTATGATGTGGTGTTAGAGTTATAAAACCTTTCCTCTGACACAGTGGCCTCATCATCTTCTCCCTCTTCCCTGAAGGATACTCTGCTGCTCCTGTTGAAGAGCTTACCAATGGGCTGCTATTTCAACATTTACAGTTTTGGGTCTAGTTATGAACACATCTTCTCGTGAGTGACTCAGTCCATAAAACTGTGCTTCAGTCAATGATGCCATTTGTGTGTAAGTGTGTAATAAGATATCTGCCCTAGTTACACCAGATAATTCATTTCTAGAATACTTACAGCTCATTTAGGTGAGCTGCTGTTATGTTATGGTTCTAAAAGGCAGTTTTGAAAGCGCATGAGTGAAACTCATTAAATTACAGTGTAGAATTTGGCAGTGCTAAACAGCCATCAATCACTTATTGTCAAGGCTTGCTGTGTGGCAGGTAGTGGTTGGACCCAAACACAGGACTCTAAGATGGAGTATTTAACTTACAGGCAAAAGCAAACTGAGAAACACAATATATAAGCACTAGAAACAAAACAAAAACTCAGACTAGGAAGAATGACCTAAACTGGGAGTGCATGACATAACAAACATGACACACAGCTAATGCGGAGGAAACGACAACTAACAGAGAAAAATACGGCTTATATACACCGGGGAGTAACGAGGGAACGGGAAAACAAGAGAGAAGCACAGGTGGGGCTAATCCGACATAACAAGACACAGGAAGCAAAGCAGGATACACTGACATAGGACACAGACTAAACACGGCAGGAAAGAGGTAACACGGCACATAAGCAAAGACACAGACTCAGAGACACGGGCTTCACACAGAGATGACTGACTCGGTAACAGAGGGAACAAGGAGACAAGGGTGATTAGACATGCGACTGGGGACTAGGACAGGCACAGAGAAAACATGGGGGCAGAGACTAAACACAGACCAAGAAACATACAAAGGGAGGAAGAACTAAGATCACTAAGCACAAACGAAAGATAACCAAAACCAGGAATAACAATAAAAGAATATTAAACCAAGAACTGAAACACAAACACTGGGTCAGAGAGCCAGTACTGTGACACTTATGTGTATCTCATGGCAGTAAGAGTGTGGAGTACAGCCAGAAGACCATGGAGGAGGCTCTGAAGAAAGTTGAGGAGATGAAGGCTGATCTTGGAGGAACGGAGATCCTGGAGCCCCTCAAACATATTTACAGCCAGCCCTGCATTCAAAATCAGCCTAGACAGGTAACACACACACACACACACACACACACACACACACACACACACACACACACACACACACACACACACACACACACAGAGAGTTTGTGAGTTTATATTAATAAACTGATAGGTAAATTAAATAACACTGATTATGTATTCACCATGATATTTGCAACCATTGTTGGGTGTTCCTGGTCTGCCACAAAGCAAATATGGTTAAAATATGGTCTCCAAATTTGACAGATCTCAATCCAATTGAGCATTTGTGGGACAAACAAGTCCGATCCACAGAGGCGCGACCTCCCAACTTACAGGACTTAAAGGATCTTAAAGATATCACGTCACCTTCAGGGATCTAGTGGACTCAATGCCTTGATGGGTCAGGGCTATTTTGGTAGAAAAAAGAGGGACCAGCACAATATTAGGCAGGTGGTCATAATGTTATGTCTGATTGGTGTATATGTGTTACTTTCAGCTTGTGTAATTTGACCTTGTCTGTAAACTCTCCTCTCTAGCTGTTTGTCTTTACTGATGGAGAGGTGGAGAACACCAAAGAAGTGATCGATCTGGTGAAGAAGAACTCAGGCTCCCACAGGTGAAACAGCAAAATGATGATGACATGTGCTGCGTACCAAGCCTGGTGTTTTAAAAACAGCTGTTGTATTCTCACAAACCAAAAAAAACACAACTATATCTACACAGTTTCCAGAATGTCCATGTACACAACGAAAACTGTTGTATTGCAGGTGTTTCTCTTTTGGGATTGGGGAAGGGGCCAGCTCTGCTCTCATCAATGGGATGGCCAAGGAAGGAGGAGGTCACGCTCAGTTCATCACGGGGACTGACAGGATGCAACCAAAAGTAAGACATTAAGTCATAATAATAATTATTAAAAAGGCAACATGGTGTTGATATTTGGACAGAAGACATAATTTCAAAAAAACAAAAATGAATAATTTTTTTCTAATTCTTGTTGTTGTCAGGTGATGCAGTCGCTGCGATTTGCTCTGCAGCCGGCTGTGGTCAACATCTCAGTCACATGGGATTTACCAAAGGAAGTGTCTGTCACTGTCCTCTCTGCACCAATCACAGCACTTTTCCAGGGTCAGAGGTCACTGATTTATGCCCAGCTCACTGGACAGGTAGGAGCAGCAGCCTCATGTTGCTGTTTAGGTATTTGATGACAGTAATTAACGTGACTTCTAACACTGTAATTCTGTGTCAGAGCTCAGAGGCAGCAGAGGGCTGTGTGATGCTGAAGTACAGCCTGGCAGGTCATCGCTCTGAGAACCAGCTGCACTTCAGTCTCAGACCTGCAGAGGACACTGGGTAAAACATGTTTAATGTAGAGCACAGTGCTCTGTGGGTCATGACCATGAATTGAAACTAATTGCAGCACAGTGTGTGGTTGGTAGGATGGAGAGGTGGAGCAGAATGGTTTCAGGTGCAGTGCCACCTGTGAAGAACAGCACAGCTCTGCTGATTAACCTCTCTCCTCCTGTAGTTGGTGCGTGGCTGGAGGCGAGAGTTCAGTGTCACAAACTACTGGTTTTCTGATTTTCATGAGCTAAAGCAAAAAAGGCTTGAAATATTTACTCTGAACTTTTTCAAGATATCTTTATGGTTATAGATGTTCTAGCATATGCTCCAATGGAACCACTGTTTTTTGGGGAGATTTTAGTAAATGTCCTTTGACTGAGTCAATTAATAACTTCCAGTATCCGACAAGATGAGAACAAATGTAAACATACGGCACTATCAGAGAAGCTAATCGTTTTTTTTATCAGATCGCTGTACGATTCACTTGGTTCCCACTTATTAATCAGCCAAAAAGAAAGATTCCAGTCCGGACTCTAAACTGCAACTGAGGGACTGCTTTGACTGCATCAGCTGCCTTTTTACATGTTCATCACTGTGTGACCCTGAAGAGGACACATTGGTGTTAAAAGCAAATTAAAATTACTGGTAAACTAATATACTATAATAATATGGTATTCACAATGACAAGCATTAGAATTCTGTGTGTTTTCCTTCTTATCTGCAGACTAACAGTCCACAGGTTGGGTGCTCGGACTCTGATTCGTTCCCTGGAGATGGAGGAGAGAGAAAACAGAGAAGAGCAACATGGAGGAATGAAGGAGAAGGTGGTGCAGCTCAGTGTCCAATCAGGAGTGAGCAGTTCTTTCACTGCCTTCATTGCTGTCAACAAAGACAACAGAGAGGCGATCCAAGGACCTCTTGTCCAGAGAAATATTCCAACAGCCTGTGAGTTTTTTTCATTGTCAGGGATTCTAACAGCTAGTCCTTTTACTGAATCAGAATAACAATGAGAAACCCCGTCCAGTTTATTTTTTTAAAAAGCAAAACTAAAACTGTCACCAACATCTGAAGCTAAAAATAGCTGAGCATCAACGAAAGGAATACTAGTATGATGCTATGAGGAGAATATCAGAGTTAGTCCAGGGAACACCAAAGCACAACTTATTGGTGAACAAGTTAATGAGGCAGTAGATGCCTACGGGCTACTGTGTTCGCCACAGAGCGTTAGAAAGTAAAAAGCTGAATGGAAGTACAACACACATCTGCCTGCCAATGATATCGCCTCTTTTTCATCCTATATAGTGGCAATGGATTGCTTTATATCATCCGCAGCATATAGAACACGTAAGTACAAACCTGAATGAATGGCAGTGGAAACTATTTTTTGCATGGAGGCATGCTTGTGTCTCTGAGATTTAATAGATTTATATTGTACATATAGGTGAGTGTGAATGACATCACCACAATGGTAATGTAAAGTGCAGAGAGACACAAAAGGGTTGTGTGTTTTATAAAAATCAGCAATCTTTTTTTAAATTAGGTTTTTATTATTTTGAATTTTATTAAAAAGATCTTGATGCATGCTTAGTCATCCAGATAAAGAAATCCCAGAAAGCTCATTGACCTCATATTGCAGGTGATACCCGGTAGAACCTGTAGGGTTCAAAGAAGATACATAAACAGGTGTATCTTTAAGACCCACTATCTGTATAATCAACTCAGCCTCATAGTTTCTGGCTTTGGTCTTCAACCCGTTGGTAGACAGCTCTAAACACCACAGCCACACCGCATCCAGAACTCCTTGGATTTTTTTTTAAGGTGAAAGATGTCATTATGGATTCGCATACAAGCGTCACTACTACAGGAAGAAACATGGGTCCCCCACTTTCACCCACTGCGGCCCATTTTTATATTGAGGAAGTGTAAAAGAAGTGTCTGTCATTCTGCCCTGGAACACCACTGGGCCACTGGTATAGGTGTGTGGGTGACACCTGGCTGAAAATCAAATCTTAGGGCGGCTAGACTTGGACTGAGATTTCCATCTGTAAAGACTGGGACCCAACACACTGTTACTGGGACCACTTTCAGGAGTGTTTATTGAAGTTGCACACATATAGTTTTTACAGTTCGGCACCCCGTCCACCAACTTTCCAGTTGGCTTCCTGCACACACTCCTCCTTCTCTGGTCTCCGGCTTCACTATAAAAAGGAAAAGCCTCCATAGGACAATCATCACCACCTGTCCCTCCAGCCTCCCTGGCACCTCCGCCTTGAGCTCACTGCCCCACCCCTCCCCTGCAGCTGCAGCTGAGCCACAGGCCACACCTCTGCCACACCATCAGTAATGGGGGACTTTTAAAAATGGATGTGTACCATAACCCATCGCATATGGATCAGTATTTATTTAGGCAGATGAAGAAGAGAGTGCTGACAAATGATGACAAAAAAGTGCCAGGATTATTCTACATAGTTAAAGATCATATAAAGCACTCAAAATTAATATTATAGATGGAAAAGTTTAAACAGACATGCATGGGGAACAACATTGATTCTGCTTCTGCCATCTTGGATGTGTTAAAGGGTTCATTCACAAAGTTCAGGTTAACAATGAAGTAAAAACTGAGGCATCTGCTACTCAGCATATGCAAAGAGGTGTCAGCCGAACTGAAACATCTGCTCCAAGCAGGCATTATTGTACCAGTGGACACATCTGAATGGCTGAGTCCTCTAGTGGTGGCAAGAAAACATAAGGGCAACTTGAGACTTTGCGTGTATCTAGGGGAACCTAATAAAAGCGTAATAATGGACGCATTAAAGAAGAACACAATGAATGCCTACAGGCTGTTCTCAGGCCTCTGAAGGATGTTGGTCCGCAGATCTATTCCAGTAAAAGTTCATTCGGGGAGACGCACCTCGGAGGTCATTTCAAAGAAGGGCTTGTGTCCTCACCCAGTCCACCTGACTGCCATCTCTGAAGCTCCTGCACTAAAGGACATGGCTGCACTTTGTTCCTTCCTAGGTTTAATGTTGTGGTTCAGCAAATTTTTGCCGAACAGCGCAAGAGTACTTGATCCACTTGAGAGCTACTTCGAACAAACTAGAATGAACCGATGCAGTAAATGAAAGCGTCATTAAGCTGAAAGCAATGCTCCTCTTGGACCTCTTGTGCAGAGAAATCTTCCAACACCCTGTGAGGTTTTTGTTTTTTTAAAGCAAACACTAAAAGTGTCACCCACAACTCTGAAGATAAAGATGACTGATCATAAATAAAAGGAATATTATCATGATTAGGACAACATCAGAGATGGTTCAAAGCACATTTCTAATGCACATGTCAGTAGCATTAGAAAGTAAAAAACATTAATGGTAGTACAAGATACATCTATGCATGTCTATAGATACTAACCTGTCCTGAACTCATACTCTATCTCCTTTTTTCATCTTACAATTTCATTAGATTCCTGTTCAGAATCCTATGTTACATATAAAGCATGTAAGTAAAAAGCTGAGTGAAAGGTGATGGGAACTGTGTGTGCATGGAGGTGTGCTTGTGTCCCTCAGATTTAAACATCTACCTGACTGTGAGTGAAATCAGCACAATGAAAATGTTAAGAGTAGAAAAGCATAAGAGTGTACTGTGTTATATTATAACAGTCTGCAGGTTTTTGTTTTATTTTGAATACCAATTTTTTGATATAGTGAAGAGCAGAATATACTAGAGTCAGCTCAGTGGATCCGAAAGTATGACTCCTTAAAAGGGATGGCAGTTAAACAAAACATGATATATACTACTAAACACATGATTCAAGGAATCAAGATAAACTCGGGGAAGAAAACGAAATACTGTTGAACAATAGAACTTGGTAATCTGACAAATCTGACCCCAAAAAAGTGTAATGAGCAAGTCGTATAAATACTGCAGTGACCAATTAGAGATGAGAGAACTGTGAAAGGGAAAAGTCTTGAAATGACACAAGAGTTAGGAGATGAAAACAGAACAGCCAGACTGAAAAGAGGAAGCTCTAAAACCCAACTGTAGTATTTGCCTTTGTGTTATATCACCAAAATAACATCAACTTAGTGCTGTTATACTTCAAATACCAGAAAAATCTGACTTTTTCCTTTTTTTTGGCTTGACTTCATTGTAGGCATAAAGAAGAAGAGTGCTCCATTGCCCATAAGTAAGTAAAATTTGAATAACAAATCAACACACACATACACAGCCATGCAAATAAAGGCACAGAAACCAACATATTTCTGTTTTAACTTGAAGTTTTATATATTAAATACTGTATGTAGTGTAGCTGCAGTACTTGCCTTGGTAGACAGGATGTATGCTACATACATACAGAAAATCAGGTTCGTACAACATTTTGCAAAATTTATAATTTAATTGAACAGATTTACATTTTACATTTTTTTTATGAGTTTTGAGGCACCACATAATATCAGAATCCAGTATTTTAGATTATTTATTGTATACTACGAGTGTGCAACAATAAGTGAGAGTAGAAGAAAAATTTGCATTATGTGTCAAAAGTTTGATTACACTTATTCATAGAAGGATTTGCCTGTGTTTACTATTTCCTACAGTTTACAACATTCAGGACTTCAGAGCTATAAAATAACACAAATAAGATTATGATACGTCAAAAGTCCAAATAAATGAAATTGTGTTTTACATTTTATGTAAACTATTTTGCTTTTATTAGTTGGGGACATTATCTCCACTTGCCTTCTTAATGTATTTGAGAATGTAATTTCTGAATGAGTTACAGGTCCTCGCAGGATGTAAAAACTAAACTGCTAAGATAAACCTAAAATACTGTTTGTAATATTTGTGTTGTATTTATGTATCACCACAGTAATATTAAAAATCTGTACTTTTGTTGTTATTTTAGCAAATTCTTCTTAAATGTTTTAACCCTAATTTATTTTTTTTAACTCTTGACTTCACAGTTGGTACCTTGCAGAAGTTTAGTCAGTGGGGTAAGTATAAGTAAAAGCTGGATGACAGAACAGCACATATGTTTAAAAATAAATGTAAACAAACAAACACATTTCTCTTTGAACATTTGAAATGTTGAAAGTAAAATGCTTCGTCTGTATTTTTTTGTTTGCCATTATTAACATATTAACAGAGAGTATCTTAAAGTGGTGACTGAAGAAGGTTGAACTTTTACAACATTTTGATATATTCCGAATATTATTGAACACCACATAGACTTGAAAGACTACTTATAATGAGCTGTAAGGTACTGCAGTAAAATCAGAATCCGGTAGCTTCATTTATATTTTGTTTTCAAATCATCTCGTCTTAACTGCTAAATCAAACATGTGGCCGACAGGATGGACAAGTAATAGGAAAAGAACTAACAGGAAAAAGCTTAAGACTAGAAAACAATGGAAATAGGCAATTGTGCAAATCGAGGATGGTGAGCAACTGGTAGAAATACTTCAGCAACCAATCAGAGAACAGGATGCAGGCGAGGAGTGGTGAGGAAACTACTGGCAGACGAGTCAGGGAGGTGAGAGTAACAAGTTGTGTAATGACTGAAGAGTTAGGACATGAAAACGGAACAACCAGACTGAATGGAGGAAGATATCGGACATTTTAAATACTATTTTCAGTATTTGTATTTCATCCAAATAAATTAGTAACAGTCAGTCCATTAATTGTTCTTTTTAACAAATTCTTATCAAATATCTTGACTCCCTTTTCTTTCTTTCTTTTTTGTTTTTACTTCACAGTTGGTGATCGTCTGCATAAAAGTAAGTAAAAATTAAATGGCAGAACAACATCTTTATCTTCATGCATTCTCAAAAACACAGACGCAAATGTATACATGTATACATACTCTGGTTTTTTTTTTTTTTTGGTTTTTTTTAAACCATGAATTTTAATTTCTGGGCGAGGATACAGTTCCAACATTGATATTCAAAGTTGTATCTTTTTGTGATTTTAATTATAGTTTTAAATGACTCACTCATTTTAAACACTTGTAATGTGCTCTAAGTCAGTGTGTAAAAAGTTGCATTTTTAAAAACTTTACATTTTAACAAGTTCATAATAATAAAGATTTGTTGTAATGTCTTTATTTCTTCTCTTTTTTTTTATCTAGAACGTTTTTCGTCAGAAGCTTCACAAGGTAAGTGAAACACTAAACAGAAAAGAAACAAAGATGTGTGTAAATACAGTAAGAGACAGTGGAAACATTTTTACAGAAACCTCAGGTTGATTACTTTCAAAAGTTATTCATTAAAGTCCGACTAACTTCCGCCTGTTCAGTTCACAAAGTCTAATGCTGGGGTGTGTGGTGTTGTCCGTTTTTAGGCTGTTGTAAATACACAATTTGTCACATGAATGGCTTTGGTAATTATATTTAACGTTATTGTCATGATCCTGGGTCTTTTGACCCAGCGTTTTGAGTTTCAGTTTATTTTGATGTTTATGTTTTATGTTTAAATTCACTGGGTTTTCTAAATTCATTTGTGTTTTCTACCCCTGTACTTAAGTTTCCCTCACTATTGATGTGTTTCATGCTGCATGTCTTTTGTTGTCATGTTCATGTTCTCATGTCTGCGTCCCATTATGTTTCCTGTTTTATTTTGAAGAGGTCTTGTGTTTCTATGGTCAATGTGTTTAGTTTTACTCTTCCCCTGTGACGTCGTTATGTTCATGTGTGTCAGCTGTTTCCCCCATGTGTCACTTCCCTCATTGTCCTCCTGTGTGTATTTGGTCTGTGTGTTTTAAGTCTTTCCTTCTCAGGTCGTCTGCTAGTCCACGTCGTGTCTCCGGGTGTCCGTGCTAGTCTGCCTCAGCCAGACTGTGACAGTTAAATTTTTGACAGATATTCAAATGAATCAAATAAGGCTTTATTTATAACAGTTTCAGGTGTAATGGTTTGTGCATTGGTTAGTCATATACACTTTATGTTGTCTCATCTAGCACCATAATCAGGTTTTGTCTTTATTTCATCTTAGATTTTCCAGCTGCTGTGCCCGAACAGCCACCCAGAGACCCTTTGCTGCAGTTAGTCTCCCTGCAGGAGGCGTCTGGCTGCTGGCTGCTTGATCCAGCTCTGGCTGCTGCACTGGGAAAGACCGACGAGGAGGTGGAAAAGTCAAAGCCTGAAAAGGTGGGCTGTTGCTTTGGCTGTTGAAATAGTAACACAAATGTAAGATATTGTATAACAAATTCCATAGCATGATCTGAATGAAAACTACAATTACAACACAACATAAAACAAATGGAAATGAAGTCAAACTAACTTCTTGCTGCATGAACATAAGCATCTGTATATCAGACACTCACACTCATGAGCAACCACTGAGCTGCACTAAAGTCTGATATTGTCCAGTAACCACAAAGCAGCAAAAATCATTTTCATCATCAAAAGTTCTTAAAGTATATCACTGTCTTATGTTACATTTATATTATTTGCAGAAATTAAGATGATGATTTTCATGTTTCCTGTTTTATCTGATTGTCTTTCACTTGATGAATTAGGCCAGCAGTGAAGTGTGGGCCACCATCCTGGCTCTGATCTGGCTTCATGGTTTCAAGATGGATGCAAAGGACGAGTGGGAGCTTCTGGCTGTGAAGGCTGCCTCATGGCTCCAAGCTCACAAAGGTAGTAATCATCACAATGAAAATAAAATGATATAGTCAGCTTTTCCCCCCATATCAATTTCTATAATCATTGTGTGTTTTGTGTTTTTAGCACCGTGTGTGTCAGAGTGTGTGGATGCTGGAAATGTCCTGCTGGGTTGCAGCGTGAAGAAAGAAGCTCTGGGACTCTGAGGGATTTCTTAAAGTGACCTCACCTTCAGCACTGTTAAGCAGAAGGATACTGACTTACACTATACTGTGTTGCTGTCTTTAGTCTGACCCTTTAATTGTTATAAAATCATTATTTTCCTTGAATCCAAATTGGTATTTAACATTGGATTTAACACTGTAACACGTGTCTGCAGAATTATCTGAATACTCCAAATATACTTTCTGACAGCTACTGTAGAAGCTCAATCAGAAGGTGTGTTCATTCTTTCTCTTCCACTAGATGTGATTGACTTGTTTCATTCTCACTAACATAACCTCCTGTCAAATGTTGCTGACTCAACACTAATAAAACACATGATTTGGTAACACAAACTTGGTTCTCTGCATTAAAGTCTTTAAGAGAGGAGAGTTTCAGTATGTGTTTTTCTGAATGAACACTTCATTTTCTCTTTAAATGGTGGCATTTAGAGGTGAACTCTTCACTTAGTCTTGTAGCCAGTGTCTTCTGAATTGCTCTTTGTCTGGTCTCTCACCTAGGACTTATTTGCCCCTGCAAAGTCCCCCACCACGATACAGTAGTGATTCATCGAGGGTGATAGATAAAAATCTGTATATCTGGCTGTAAGCCTGAGTGAGTGGTAATACTGAGTTGCTACAGTTGGTCAGTTAAGATTAATGCCAATTTAAGTGTGTGTGTGTGTGTGAGCGTGTAAGCCAAGAAATAAACTGTTGGGTTACAGTGTGCAATAAAACATCCTTGGACTTTATGATTAATACACAGATGCAGATTTACTACATCATCCGTTTTACTCTTTGCATCATCCTAGTGCCTGTATACAGTCAGTTTGGTATGGACACCAGAAGTTATGCTGCATATTCCATACAGCCAGGAATCATAGCAACCTGCTCTGAAAACAGCTGAGACCATGGGTGCTAATCTGAACTGAGTTTCTCAGCAGGCAGTAAAAAGTAAAGGAAGAGGGATTTTAGGTGGGTGTTAACACTTTGATTTTCTTTTTTCCATGGAAATAAGGGGGTTGACCATGAAAATTAATACAAAGGGAAGGATGAAATGATGTCATATTTATTTGTCTTCATCAATTTCCTCCACTCTGCACAGTGGAAAATGTAACACAAACACTTCAATAGAAAACTAAGCATTTGGTTTTAAAATAAATAGATATTTTTTTAAATTGTGTCTTTCAAATGTACATTTTCAAACAATGTGAGCACCAAAGAGAGCACATACATGATGAAGTGAGGATGCGGTATCTTTGTAGGGCAACACTACCAAGTGCTCAACAATAGCAAAGGTTCTGCCCCCTGCAGCTTCTGGATGCTGGCTGCTAGATCCAGTTGTGGCCTCAGCGTCTGCATGTCTTTAATTTGATCAGTTAGACAAATGGAAGGAAGTGTGGGCCTCTGAGGATTTTGATGAAGTGGCTCCTCTTTCAGGATTTGCATCCTTAAATTTACCTTTCTTGTACATGAAAAACTTCATGTAAGGCACAGTGACTTTTTCTATCACCGCACTGTGTTGCTGTTATGCGGCTGTTGCTTCCTCTCTGCTCACTGACTTTAATTGATATTAACTGCGCTGATAAACGAGAGGCTCTTAAAGACACAGTGGTGAGCAGCAGCTGGTAGATGCACTTGTTTGCTTCAGGTGGCTGCTGAAGCCTCGCCCACCTGACTGTCTCAGCCCTCAGCACTGTGTTTTTTCCACAGCTGTCTGCGGAGCACAAATGGACACCTCTGTCTTCGGCTGGACCTTTTACTGCGACTGTTTTGGAAACGAGCGCGTTTACGTCACAAACAGCAGTAGGAAAGTATTTGCTGGACCAACGTCAGTGTCGTAACAGGTAGGCATTTATTCCACGTGTTTTATGAAGGTTAAGATGACGCATCAGAATATTTGATCGAAATTAGCCTTCTTCATAGATCGTAGTGTCTCCACATGGTGGGTCTTTTCCATTTTATTCCCCGTCAGAATAATATCTGAAAATATACAGATTGCCCGCATAACAATAAAAAATATCTTTCAAAGTTTTTTCTAAATATAATATTTCTATGGTTTTTTTCTTTTATCTTTGTTTTATTTTGTTTTTATTCTGGTGTTAGTCTGGCTGTATTTTAATGAAAGTTACATCTCAGTGCTGATTTAGGTGTGTATAGGTACAAAGATAACGTCCTTTGGTCTACTCAGTTCCAGATAGAACCAGGTAAAACATCACCAGTAAACACTTAATAAATACAATTTCATGGAGATGGGGGGGACGGCTGTTGCTTAGGAGGTAGAGCAGGTTACGTACTAATTTTTCTGCTCCAGTCTGCATACCAAATATCCTTGGGCAAGGTATTAACCGGTACCAGCGTGGATGGATTGGATAGTCACTTAACATCCCTCTTTCCCTCACATCAGTGTAGCAGATTTACCCCATTCAATATTTTGTACATTAAGAAACGAACTCCCAGAAATGCACATGTCACAGGGTCAGTTGCAAAAATTTCTACGTCTCTTGCACGCAATCTTGTCACTGCGTTGTCTTTTTAAATAACAACAGTATTTTATTTTATTCTTTTTTTTACTCGCTGTCGCAAAGCCTTAGTAAGTCTGGCTTCTATATACTGCAATACCTTAGTGTAACATATTTCTATAATGGCAAAGTTTCCAATCTTAGTTAATAACAGACTCATTATCACCCCACCAAGGAAGATACTATATAATTTTATATAATACAACACAACACAGTATGAAAATAACCACTTATGTTTGCCTAACTACAACAATTTTGTCTATGAAAGCATTCTGTGTAGGGGGTTGGATAGTGTTCTGCTGCCTGCGTCTCAGTATTATTAGTCATCACTTGATGTTGTTTATGGTATCTAATAGTTATATTTATATTTCAGAGCTATGGCACAGCAGCATGACCATTTCAACAAAGATGTAATACTACTTCAAACTCCATCATGGGGAGTAGTGTGCAAACAAGGTTCAAAATTATGGTTACACAAACATGGCACATCCTCAGTGTTTGTGAATTCCAGAAGACCTGGGACAACCAAACTGTCGTGAAACACATCAAGGAAAGATTTGGTGAACACATTGCAGAGGATGTCAGGTAAAATACTATTGTTTATTGTTACTGTGTGTATTCATGTAATGACTGTTCCTTCAAAATAATTTACCTAAGTAAAGAAGTTTAAAATATTATTCATTATTATTAAAACATATATACCAGGAGAATTTAAAAGTCTGTGATTCACTAAACAGAAACAATAAAATGAAAATAAAAAACAGTCTTACATACACACACAAGCAGAACAGTATACAATAAAATATTTAACTAATTAGACATTTTTGTTGTCCCTATTTATTTTTCGCTGGATCGTCACACTACCTAGCGTCAGTGTAGCCTAGCCTTTTGAGTATCTCTTGTGATTTCCTAGAGCTTCCTCCTAACGTTGTTTTCCCTCTGTGTACAGGCAGGGGCGGATCTAGAGAAATTTGCATGAGGGTGGCAAAGAAATCAAATGGGGTGGCAAAATCAAAGCCCCCCCCCCCCCCGAACACATATGCAGGTGGTTACATATGGTTAAAATGATTCAAATGCAGTAAGTATACACATTTTTCATATAAATATAGTCTATAACTTAATTATTGTCTGTAGCCCACATAATTACACACTTTAGTTACATAAAACATGTGAGTTTTGATTTTATGTACTGTATAGCCTGTATAATAAATAAATATGTAGCCCAATAAGTATAAAATCCAGAAAGCTACACAACATGGGGCGGTTCATTTACAAACACAAGTCTAACTTAAGTTTCACACTGTTTTTTGTTAGAAAACAATCACATTGTTACAGCTTAAATTACACAAAATGTCAGAAATCTGCACCGTCATGAACAAAAATTGAAACCTAATTTTTCATGATTTGTTGGATTAACCTCATTAACACTGAGGTCTGAAATACAACCGGCCACTTTTGACTCCTTTTGAGTTTACGTTTGTATTTCACCCTCAGATTGATTCATTTTATTTTTTTCCCCCTTGCCTTGTTTGGCTTCATTCTTTTAAGCTCAACTGAATTTAGTTGTTTTTTCACTGACACACTGCATTAGTATTACTGATCTGAAATCACACAAAAAACTTACAATCCTAGTAGTATTTTTTACTGTAAAAACAAAACCCACAAACATGTTGAGTACATTTTAATAACTTGAAATGCAAATATAAATTGTACATTTTGTAAACATATACAACTATTTATCTAAAAATGCAGCTGATGCACCTGCCGCTTTTTTCATTTTGTACAACCATTTAAAAATATTACTAAAACTAAAATGAGAGAACAATCAGGTTTCGCAATAAGATGTCCCACAAATGATGTGTGCCAGTAAAAAAAAAGTTTGTCCACCAAAAGACAGAAGAGCAGCACAGGGATAAACCTGCAGGCCTGACAACAGGAGGTGTATCACTCCGCTGGTTTTCTACTTAGTGACAGTGTTTACATTGCAAATCTGCCTTTGTGACATTCATTAGTGCCCTCACTGACACACAAAACAAAATGACTACACAACATAACAGATACACAAGACAACACAATACACTAAGTATACACTCCACACTAAACGTCACAAATCTCCCACATCTAAAAACTCTCTCTCTCTCTCTCTCTCACTCGCTCGCTCTGCCTCACTCCCAAAACTCTCCCCTCTTCCTAAACAACCAAATCCCACGTGTTGACTTTTGTCTAATTGGTCGACATGGTACATTTTTCCACCGATAGGAAAGAGGTGGCTTTTTTCCCTTTCTTTACTGTTTTCGCGCTGTCCTTAGAAAACGCTTAAAACACACACACACAAAAACGTGATGACAGTATTTAGAAAAAAGCATGGCTTATATATATTATCATAACTCTGGATTTACTGGCCTGTAATTAAAATTTAAAAACTTTGAAGTCCGAACTTTCAATGTGGGCTGAAATAGAGGCTCAGCGTGGCTGCAGCTTTTTGCTATGTCAGCTTAAAATAGTCATGTGATTTGGAGGTGCAGCGTGTCCGTGGACCCCAGAGGCTTAATAACACTCACCTTCCTTCTATTTCCAGAGTGTAACAACCGACCACCTGTGTAAAATCCAAAATTCCCATGGTGTTGTTCAAAATGTGCTCTGGCACAATCATAAACATCGCTTGTTACTGAAAACAAGAAAAAAAGCCGGTCCTGCTATGGGCTGAACCATTTGTTAATGGTGGAGGGGGGGACACTATGCAATATATTCAGTTTTAGCATTTATATTCACTGTTGACTGTAACTACGCTCAAAGTGTTAATGC
This sequence comes from Oreochromis aureus, assembly GCF_013358895.1. Classification (NCBI taxonomy): domain Eukaryota; kingdom Metazoa; phylum Chordata; class Actinopteri; order Cichliformes; family Cichlidae; genus Oreochromis; species Oreochromis aureus. Next base: position 29,644,469 of record NC_052955.1, on the reverse strand, counting down.
TATCTTATTTTAATAAACAACACTGTCATATGCAAAACTGGGGTGGCACTTGGGGTGGCAAAGGATCATTTTAGGGTGGCACTTGCCACCCCATGCCACCCTTCTAGATCCGCCCCTGTGTACAGGCCTTTTGGTAATGATGGCCAAATGAAGCTTTCTGAAGCACTGAAGCTTTTGAACACAGTCCTCTCTGGTGACATCTGGTGGCCAAAAATATGAAGCACGGCTTGAATCTACAAAATAAAATAAACTGCTTCATTATCACTGCCTACTCCACAGAGTAGAGTTAACATTTCTGGTTGTTACTGGGCCACCGTTGTGTTGTTTTGAAAAATTGAAAACAGTTTTGGTTGAAAAAATTATGTCTGTTTGTTTAATAAATACATTTGATCAATAAACTTTCTTATTTAAACATCTGCCATCGTTTGGCCTTTCTTTGCTTGTGACTTCTTGATGTTGGTAAATACAATAGATGAAAAATACATATAATAATGTACAACACATCATGGAGTATGCTTCTGATGTGAGGTCCTGACTTCAGGTACTTTAATCACTGGTCAGCTGGACAGGTATGTTTATAAATAATATTATATTAGGCCAATTTTCTTGTACATATTTTTGACCTGGGGGTAGAATTGATTGTGAACTGGAAAGGGAGAATGTTTACGAATGTGTAAAGTAAAAAAACTGATGCATTTAAGGTTATCCTGTTCGATAAGAAGAGAATTTGTTCCACTGTGCGATGGCCGAGTCTTTCTTTTCTTGGAGATAATTTCTCCTGCCTTAGAGAAAATCCTCTCACATGGACCAGAAGAGGCTGGAGTGCACAGAAACTGGTAGAGAAGCAGGTATACGGTCTTCCTGGGTCCCACAGACTATCAGCAGAAGAGAATACACAAATTAAATTGCTGCAAATTCTGTTGAATAACATTTTAAGATTATTTTTTAAAATAAAATATATTTTTAATTATATTAAATTTAAAAAATCAAATGGAAGTCTTTCTAAAGTTATTTAATGACATTTATATTATGGAAAGCAGATTTTTGTTCTGGATTGGACTATCTGAGTGAGTCACGGACTGAATAGAAGAGGAGCTTGTGTGTGCCTGCCCTGGACCTTCCCTCACCTTCGGAAGTAAAAAAGGTCACCATATGTTTATTTTATAAATCTTATATTGCATTGGAAATAGTTAGTTTTCTTTTCCAGGGAATGTTTATCCCGATCAGTCTGGCCATTGCTGAATGCTCACTTTTTGTTGCTGCTGTATTAAACTAAGACTCAGCAGATAAGGGTAGACAAAAGAGTATATTTTCCTATGTATTTTAAGCACATTGTAAACATGTTAAAAAAAATATGTGCATTCCTTTGACTTCCAATGTACACTTGGGCATATTGTGATTGTGCAGACCTCTAGTGGCTGGGTTCCTTCTAATAGGTTATAAGACTACAAAGTAATTTCCATAACAAGCCCTTCCTCTGCTCTTTGTGATGCTAGATATCTCAAAGTACAACCCTTGAAGACCTTGAGAAGTCAAAAGAACCTCTGCTTGACTACTTGGCCGATGCAGGATGCCTGAGGCCTCTGCATTCACTAAGAGACAGGGATGTGCTGGTACATGACATTGACAAGGTCCATTTCAAAGGCATTAGGGTATTCTGTGTTTTTCAGATTAATTAAAATAGTGATAAAAATCTTACCTATTAATCAACAAGGCCAGTTAATAACCTAGTACAATTGATTGTGCCAAATTGATAATATACAATTAACTTTGAAACTTGAAATTGCAGAATTGTTAAATGAAATTTCTTTGTGTTGTTGTTCCAGATTTTGTGAAGGTCTTAAAACTCTTGGGGTTCTAGAGAAAATGAGAAGGCATCCAGACAGCTTTCACCCTCTGTTGTGCTTTGAGCCACATTTGCTGACTGCTGACCAGGTGGATGATCTTTTCAGCATTCATTTATCTCCAGAAGGAAGCAACAGAAGAGCTGCTGAGGAGATGGTTGTTAACTTCTGGAGAGACTATCTCCAAGATGCAGAAGGTAAGTGGCAGTGTACAATAGTGTACAATAAACAGATGTAACTATTTATAATTTAGCATTTTTGAAATCTTTATTTTACATAACATACTTCTATAACAATAACACCACAGCTTCTGCTGCTCCTTAATTATCCTCTTGGTTATAGTAACATTTTTACATAGTTCTTTGAGACTGTTGAAAGATAAAAAAGCATGCTCTATAGTCATTGCAATAACAGTCATTAAGGTTGTTGCTTTAGATTAATACTCACTGACAATTTATCAGGGCCAAATGATCTAATATAAAAATACCTTATAACATGTTTTTCCTTCTCTGTTTATGCAGAAGAACAAGGACTTTCCAAATTACAGAAGATATTGGCCTTTGCAACCGGAGCAACTGCGATGCCACCTATTGGCTTTTCCCCAGCACCCTCGATTGAGTTCATTCATAGAGGAGATGACGACTTCTCTTCTACACCAATTTTCCCTCTTGCCAACATGGCATAAATTGGCATAAACTGACACAGTGGAATAAATAGTCTTTTTCCACACAACATTTACCTGGCACAGTCGATGTTAGAGATTAAAATTATGATGTAAAATAAAAGATTAAAGAACACAGCAGAATACACAACAGACGACATGTAAATTGATGTGCTATGAATCCCCCAAAATATTTAACATACTTAAACAAGGCAATTTCTGTATTTTTGGGGGGTTATTGTTTTTTTTGTGTTTTTTTTAATTACCTTATGCCTTAATCATACACATTAACTTCAGTAATGGTTTGAATGAAGGACCTTTAATTTTTGTATACTGTGTTAATAATTTTAAACACAAGGCCTGGCCATTTCTTTCAAACCAGTGAACTTAGCATAGGTGGTTGGGGACCTGAACACTGTAGATCCTTCACCGTATCGCATGACAACATCTAAATGCAAGTCCAATAGGATCCATTTCCTGTAGGCTTTGTCTGACCCTCCAACGTTGAACTCTTATGCCACGAGATCTCAGACTTCCAAGAATATATACTTCCTCTGCAGCTGGAGTGTTCTGTAGGATATCCATCACAAGGCCATCAGTTCCTGATTTGACATATCCACATAGCTTAATGGCTCAATTCCCAAAGTTTGTCTGTGTCTGTGCAGGGTTCTTCGACTTATTCCAAAGCATGATGCAATTCTCTACCATGTCATACCAATGGAAAGAAAGTGAGAAATCTGTTTCAGCAGATATAGTGTATCGTGGCCGACCTGGATGACCACTCATGGTTGTTGAGGGTAACAAACTGTGGGTCTCATAAGCAGATCTCTGTCTAGCATCATATTCATGTAGCAAGCTACAAATCCTAGTATCCTAGTAGGTTTGTGACAACCCTATTATTAGGATCATATCGACATACAGCAGCAAGAAATTCTGATAGAGTTTGTGTATGATCATCTAGCTCTCCATAAAGCTGCTCTTGTCTGATATTGTCCGAATTTTGATTTTGCAGCACCTCGATACATTACAGAGCACAAGTAAAAAATCTTTCAACATCTTCTTCATTCAACCTCAGACAACAAAGAATGTATGTAAAAAATGGCAAGTATAAGATGTAATTTCATTGTAGATGGGGTACTGTCAGACACAGTCTTTGCAGATTATAGGGGCAACTAGCATAGCCAGGATGCCCAGACTTGTTGCAATAGGCTGCTACCCTACAGCAATGTTTGGATATTCACTGCTGAAGGCAAAACATTTTCAATTATACCTTTAATAGACTGTTGCATAGACGTCACCGTGCTGTTAGCCATGCATTAATGTGCTGTTTGTTTTCCTCATCTTCCTGTGCAGCTAAAATGCCTTCCTGTTCAGTTGAAATCTTCTTGGTTTTCAGTAGCATGTGTGAGAAAACTTCAGTAATAATGTCCCCTACGGAACCTCATATATATCTCTGCTGAGCTCTTACAAAATAAAAAACATAACATAAAATTAAAGCTGCAAGCAGCGATATGAGGGCCCTCGCACCCCCGGCGCGTCGAGCCAAGCCCAACACCTAAAACCAGCGCTTCCGATCTGATGTCACATTGATGGAATTCATGCATTTAACCACCAGCTAAAATTTCATCTCATTCAACCATTATATAGTCGTCCCACTAGGTGGCGCTCTAACCATTACTGACAAATGGCATAACAAACATTTCCGAGCTCGAGTCTCATCACGCCTGCGACCTTTGGGAGAGATTGGACATTGTGTTTTTGAGCGACAGCAGGTTACTGCTTTTTGGCGAGTGATTGAAACTCCACGTGCCGCCATGACCACCCCGTTTCCCTGAACGTAAAAAGCTTCGCAATTTAACATCACAAAGGTCTTTAGATTCCACACACAGGAGATCGCGTAAATCTAATGAAATCCCTTGGAGGAGTTCGTCAAAGTATGAGGCCTGAAAAGAGGGGAAAATGTCGCCAAATTTACACATTAATTTTAAAATGGCTGACTTCCTGTTGGATTTGGGATATTGCTCCAAGAGACTTTTTGTACATCTTGATATCTCCAATAAGCTTGCCAGGTTTCAAACTCATACATAAAACACAGAGCAGGGGCTGTTGTTTTGAAATTTTGTAGGGGGCGCTGTGGAGCCATTTTGCGCTCTTCAAGGAAAATGAACATATAAAAGAAATCCCTCATCACATTAGAGGTGTGCGCCAAATTTCAAGACTTTTAAACTTTTCAAGCCCCTCAAAAGCCACTTCATCTTTCATGGTGAACTGCGTTGCCACCAGGGTGCGCCGTTCAGTTTATAGTCACAATTTTCTCACTGAAGCATCAAGAGGGACTGATGGTGATATTCACCGCTTTTGAGGTGGCCACGATGAACCTGTGAAAATCAGTACAACAAAATGTAAGACATGACATTTCCTGGTGCCACTAGGTGGCGCTCTACGTATTCCTGACAATGGGCATATCAATCTGTTCAGGGCGGGTCTGACATCATCCCTGTAAAATCTGGTACTGATCAGATTGGATTTCATTGAGTTACACTAATTTGTTTCTTCATGGCGAGACCTCAATGTTCGCCATGCTGCTGGGGTCACACCCTTCAGCAAAAACTCACAGTTTTCTCTGTAACCCAAGACCAACTCCTTAAGGCTTTCCTGGAGAAATTTGAGGCTGCAGATGTCACCCATTACAATACTGTACCCCAAAGTGTAAAACATGACATTTCCTGTTCCCACTAGGTGGCGCTGTCCCTGATGTCAAATATGGCAGTTGAAATATGTTCAGGGGTGGAGCCTTATCATATGTGTCCACTTTGGTCAAGGTCGGACAATGTATGACAGAACGAGAAGCAATAAGATTTTCATGGCGAGTCATCGAAATTCGCCGTGGCGCCACGGCCTCACCGTATCCCGAAAACTCAAAAGCTCCGCAATTTAACATGGCCCAGGTGTGTAGTTGACACTGACCAAATATGAAGCTTGTACAATGAAATTCCAATGAGGAGTTCGAAAAAGTTCGAGGCATGGAAATGGCAAAATTAGAGCCAAAATGTCACCTTCACTTCCAAATGGCGGACTTCCTGTTGGGTTTAGGACATGGCCATAATAGACTTTTTGTGCGTCTCCGAACGTTAGATATGTGTTCCGAGTTTTATACATGTAGGTCATACCCATCTCGGGGCTCGCGTTTCTCATTTTCTAGGTGGCGCTACTGAGCCAATTTTCCCTGGACATGTCTACGGACATTAAAATACGTAAATTTTCACCAGACCTGACGCGTGTGCAAAATTTCATGAGTTTTTGAGCATGTTTAGGCCCTCAAAAGGCCGATTCATTTGCCGAAATAATAATAATAATAAGAAGAAGAAGAATAATAATAATTAAAGCTGCAAGCAGCGATATGAGGGCCCTCGCACCCCCGGCGCGTCGAGCCAAGCCCAACACCTAAAACCAGCGCTTCTGATCTGATGTCACATTGATGGAATTCATGCATTTAACCACCAGCTAAAATTTCATCTCATTCAACCATTATTATAGTCGTCCCACTAGGTGGCGCTCTAACCATTACTGACAAATGGCATAACAAACATTTCCGAGCTCGAGTCTTATCACGCCTGCGACCTTTGGGAGAGATTGGACATTGTGTTTTTGAGCGACAGCAGGTTACTGCTTTTTGGCAAGTGATTGAAACTCCACGTGCCGCCATGACCACCCCGTTTCCCTGAACGTAAAAGCTTCGCAATTTAACATCACAAAGGTCTTTAGATTCCACACACAGGAGATCGCGTAAATCTAATGAAATCCCTTGGAGGAGTTCGTCAAAGTATGAGGCCTGAAAAGAGGGGAAAATGTCGCCAAATTTACACCTTAATTTTAAAATGGCTGACTTCCTGTTGGATTTGGGATATTGCTCCAAGAGACTTTTTGTACATCTTGATATCTCCAATAAGCTTGCCAGGTTTCAAACTCATACATAAAACACAGAGCAGGGGCTGTTGTTTTGAAATTTTGTAGGGGGCGCTGTGGAGCCATTTTGCGCTCTTCAAGGAAAATGAACATATAAAAAGAAATCCCTCATCACATTAGAGGTGTGCGCCAAATTTCAAGACTTTTAAACTTTTCAAGCCCCTCAAAAGCCACTTCATCTTTCATGGTGAACTGCGTTGCCACCAGGGTGCGCCGTTCAGTTTATAGTCACAATTTTCTCACTGAAGCATCAAGAGGGACTGATGGTGATATTCACCGCTTTTGAGGTGGCCACGATGAACCTGTGAAAATCAGTACAACAAAATGAAAGACATGACATTTCCTGGTGCCACTAGGTGGCGCTCTACGTATTCCTGACAATGGGCATATCAATCTGTTCAGGGCGGGTCTGACATCATCCCTGTAAAATCTGGTACTGATCACATTGGATTTCATTGAGTTACACTAATTTGTTTCTTCATGGCGAGACCTCAATGTTCGCCATGCTGCTGGGGTCACACCCTTCAGCGAAAACTCACAGTTTTCTCTGTAACCCAAGACCAACTCCTTAAGGCTTTCCTGGAGAAATTTGAGGCTGCAGATGTCACCCATTACAATACTGTACCCCAAAGTGTAAAACATGACATTTCCTGTTCCCACTAGGTGGCGCTGTCCCTGATGTCAAATATGGCAGTTGAAATATGTTCAGGGGTGGAGCCTTATCATATGTGTCCACTTTGGTCAAGGTCGGACAATGTATGACAGAACGAGAGGCAATAAGATTTTCATGGCGAGTCATCGAAATTCGCCGTGGCGCCACGGCCTCACCGTATCCCGAAAACTCAAAAGCTCCGCAATTTAACATGGCCCAGGTGTGTAGTTGACACTGACCAAATATGAAGCTTGTACAATGAAATTCCAATGAGGAGTTCGAAAAAGTTCGAGGCATGGAAATGGCAAAATTAGAGCCAAAATGTCACCTTCACTTCCAAATGGCGGACTTCCTGTTGGGTTTAGGACATGGCCATAATAGACTTTTATGTGCGTCTCCGAACGTTAGATATGTGTTCCGAGTTTTATACATGTAGGTCATACCCATCTCGGGGGCTCGCGTTTCTCATTTTTCTAGGTGGCGCTACTGAGCCAATTTTCCCTGGACATGTCTACGGACATTAAAATACGTAAATTTTCACCAGACCTGACGCGTGTGCAAAATTTCATGAGTTTTCGAGCATGTTTAGGCCCTCAAAAGGCCGATTCATTTGCCGAAATAATAATAATAATAATAATTAAAGCTGCAAGCAGCGATATGAGGGCCCTCGCACCCCCGGCGCGTCGAGCCAAGCCCAACACCTAAAACCAGCGCTTCCGATCTGATGTCACATTGATGGAATTCATGCATTTAACCACCAGCTAAAATTTCATCTCATTCAACCATTATTATAGTCGTCCCACTAGGTGGCGCTCTAACCATTACTGACAAATGGCATAACAAACATTTCCGAGCTCGAGTCTCATCACGCCTGCGACCTTTGGGAGAGATTGGACATTGTGTTTTTGAGCGACAGCAGGTTACTGCTTTTGGCGAGTGATTGAAACTCCACGTGCCGCCATGACCACCCCGTTTCCCAGAACGTAAAAAGCTTCGCAATTTAACATCACAAAGGTCTTTAGATTCCACACACAGGAGATCGCGTAAATCTAATGAAATCCCTTGGAGGAGTTCGTCAAAGTATGAGGCCTGAAAAGAGGGGAAAATGTCGCCAAATTTACACATTAATTTTAAAATGGCTGACTTCCTGTTGGATTTGGGATATTGCTCCAAGAGACTTTTTGTACATCTTGATATCTCCAATAAGCTTGCCAGGTTTCAAACTCATACATAAAACACAGAGCAGGGGCTGTTGTTTTGAAATTTTGTAGGGGGCGCTGTGGAGCCATTTTGCGCTCTTCAAGGAAAATGAACATATAAAAAGAAATCCCTCATCACATTAGAGGTGTGCGCCAAATTTCAAGACTTTTTAAACTTTTCAAGCCCCTCAAAAGCCACTTCATCTTTCATGGTGAACTGCGCTGCCACCAGGGTGCGCCGTTCAGTTTATAGTCACAATTTTCTCACTGAAGCATCAAGAGGGACTGATGGTGATATTCACCGCTTTTGAGGTGGCCATGATGAACCTGTGAAAATCAGTACAACAAAATGAAAGACATGACATTTCCTGGTGCCACTAGGTGGCGCTCTACGTATTCCTGACAATGGGCATATCAATCTGTTCAGGGCGGGTCTGACATCATCCCTGTAAAATCTGGTACTGATCACATTGGATTTCATTGAGTTACACTAATTTGTTTCTTCATGGCGAGACCTCAATGTTCGCCATGCTGCTGGGGTCACACCCTTCAGCGAAAACTCACAGTTTTCTCTGTAACCCAAGACCAACTCCTTAAGGCTTTCCTGGAGAAATTTGAGGCTGCAGATGTCACCCATTACAATACTGTACCCCAAAGTGTAAAACATGACATTTCCTGTTCCCACTAGGTGGCGCTGTCCCTGGTGTCAAATATGGCAGTTGAAATATGTTCAGGGGTGGAGCCTTATCATATGTGTCCACTTTGGTCAAGGTCGGACAATGTATGACAGAACGAGAGGCAATAAGATTTTCATGGCGAGTCATCGAAATTCGCCGTGGCGCCACGGCCTCACAGTAACCCGAAAACTCAAAAGCTCCGCAATTTAACATGGCCCAGGTGTGTAGTTGACACTGACCAAATATGAAGCTTGTACGATGAAATTCCAATGAGGAGTTCGCAAAAGTTCGAGGCATGGAAATGGCAAAATTAGAGCCAAAATGTCACCTTCACTTCCAAATGGCGGACTTCCTGTTGGGTTTAGGACATGGCCATAATAGACTTTTATGTGCGTCTCCGAACGTTAGATAAGTGTTCGAGTTTTATACATGTAGGTCATACCCATCTCGGGGCTCGCGTTTCTCATTTTTCTAGGTGGCGCTACTGAGCCAATTTTCCCTGGACATGTCTAGGGACATTAAAATACGTAAATTTTCACCAGACCTGACGCGTCTGCAAAATTTCATGAGTTTTCGAGCATGTTTAGGCCCTCAAAAGGCCGATTCATTTGCCGAAATAATAATAATAATAATAATAATAATAATAATAATAATAATAATAATAATAATAATAATTAAAGCTGCAAGCAGCGATATGAGGGCCCTCGCACCCCGGGCGTCGAGCCAAGCCCAACACCTAAAACCAGCGCTTCCGATCTGATGTCACATTGATGGAATTCATGCATTTAACCACCAGCTAAAATTTCATCTCATTCAACCATTATTATAGTCGTCCCACTAGGTGGCGCTCTAACCATTACTGACAAATGGCATAACAAACATTTCCGAGCTCGAGTCTCATCACGCCTGCGACCTTTGGGAGAGATTGGACATTGTGTTTTTGAGCGACAGCAGGTTACTGCTTTTTGGCGAGTGATTGAAACTCCACGTGCCGCCATGACCACCCCCGTTTCCCAGAACGTAAAAGCTTCGCAATTTAACATCACAAAGGTCTTTAGATTCCACACACAGGAGATCGCGTAAATCTAATGAAATCCCTTGGAGGAGTTCGTCAAAGTATGAGGCCTGAAAAGAGGGGAAAATGTCGCCAAATTTACACATTAATTTTAAAATGGCTGACTTCCTGTTGGATTTGGGATATTGCTCCAAGAGACTTTTTGTACATCTTGATATCTCCAATAAGCTTGCCAGGTTTCAAACTCATACATAAAACACAGAGCAGGGGCTGTTGTTTTGAAATTTTGTAGGGGGCGCTGTGGAGCCATTTTGCGCTCTTCAAGGAAAATGAACATATAAAAAGAAATCCCTCATCACATTAGAGGTGTGCGCCAAATTTCAAGACTTTTAAACTTTTCAAGCCCCTCAAAAGCCACTTCATCTTTCATGGTGAACTGCGCTGCCACCAGGGTGCGCCGTTCAGTTTATAGTCACAATTTTCTCACTGAAGCATCAAGAGGGACTGATGGTGATATTCACCGCTTTTGAGGTGGCCATGATGAACCTGTGAAAATCAGTACAACAAAATGAAAGACATGACATTTCCTGGTGCCACTAGGTGGCGCTCTACGTATTCCTGACAATGGGCATATCAATCTGTTCAGGGCGGGTCTGACATCATCCCTGTAAAATCTGGTACTGATCAGATTGGATTTCATTGAGTTACACTAATTTGTTTCTTCATGGCGAGACCTCAATGTTCGCCATGCTGCTGGGGTCACACCCTTCAGCGAAAACTCACAGTTTTCTCTGTAACCCAAGACCAACTCCTTAAGGCTTTCCTGGAGAAATTTGAGGCTGCAGATGTCACCCATTACAATACTGTACCCCAAAGTGTAAAACATGACATTTCCTGTTCCCACTAGGTGGCGCTGTCCCTGATGTCAAATATGGCAGTTGAAATATGTTCAGGGGTGGAGCCTTATCATATGTGTCCACTTTGGTCAAGGTCGGACAATGTATGACAGAACGAGAGGCAATAAGATTTTCATGGCGAGTCATCGAAATTCGCCGTGGCGCCACGGCCTCACTGTATACCGAAAACTCAAAAGCTCCGCAATTTAACATGGCCCAGGTGTGTAGTTGACACTGACCAAATATGAAGCTTGTACGATGAAATTCCAATGAGGAGTTCGCAAAAGTTCGAGGCATGGAAATGGCAAAATTAGAGCCAAAATGTCACCTTCACTTCCAAATGGCGGACTTCCTGTTGGGTTTAGGACATGGCCATAATAGACTTTTTTGTGCGTCTCCAAACGTTAGATATGTGTTCCGAGTTTTATACATGTAGGTCATACCCATCTCGGGGGCTCGCGTTTCTCATTTTTCTAGGTGGCGCTACTGAGCCAATTTTCCCTGGACATGTCTACGGACATTAAAATACGTAAATTTTCACCACACCTGACGCGTGTGCAAAATTTCATGAGTTTTCGAGCATGTTTAGGCCCTCAAAAGGCCGATTCATTTGCCGAAATAATAATAATAATAATAATAATAATAATAATAATAATAATAATAATAATAATAATAATAATAATAATAAGAAACAGAGCAGATACAATAGGGCCTTCGCACTCTCGGTGCTCGGGCCCTAATAATAATAATAATAATAAGAAACAGAGCAGATACAATAGGGCCTTCGCACTTTTGTGCTCGGGCCCTAATAATAATAATAAGAAACAGAGCAGATACAATAGGGCCTTCGCACTTTTGTGCTCGGGCCCTAATAATAATAATAATAATAATAATAATAATAATAATAATAATAATAATAATAATAATAATAAGAAACAGAGCAGATACAATAGGGCCTCAGACTTTTGTGCTCGGGCCCTAATTAAAGCTGCAAGCAGCGATATGAGGGCCCTCGCACCCCAGCACGTCGAGCCAAGCCCAACTCCTAAAACCAGTGCGTCCGATCTGATGTCACATTGATGGAATTCATGCATTTAACGACCAGCTAACATTTCATCTCATTCAATCATTATTATAGTCGTCCCACTAGGTGGCGCTCTAACCATTAATGACAAATGGCATAACAAACATTTCCGAGCTTCGAGTCTCATCACGCCTGCGACCTTTGGGAGAGATTGGACATTGTGTTTTGAGTGACAACAGATTACTGCTTTTGGCGAGTGATTGAAACTCCACGTGCCGCCATGACCACCCCGTTTCCCTGAACGTTAAAAGCTTCGCAATTTAACATCACAAAGATCTTTAGATTCCACACACAGGAGATCGCATCAATCTGATGAAATCCCTTGGAGGAGTTCGTCAAAGAACGATGCTTGAAAAGAGGGGAAAATGTTGCCAAAATTACACATAAATTTTAAAATGGCTGACTTCCTGTTGGATTTGGGATATTGCTCCAAGAGACTTTTTGTACATCTTGATATCTTCCATAAACTTACCAGGTTTCAGTCTCATAGATGAAACACAGAGCAGTGGCTGATGTTTTAAAATTTTGTAGGGGGCGCCATGGAGCCATCATCCCTGTAAAGTCTGGTACTGATCAGACTGGATTTCATTGAGTTATACTAATTTGTTTCTTCATGGCGAGACATCAAAGTTCGCCATGCTGCTGGGGTCACACCCTTTCGCGAAAAGTCACAGTTTTCTCTGTAACCCAAGACCAACTCCTTAAGGCTTTCCTGGAGAAATTTGAGGCTGCAGATGTCACCCATAACAATACTGTAACCCAAAGTGTAAAACATGACATTTCCTGCTCCCACTAGGTGGCGCTCTCCTTGGTGTCAAATATGGCAGTTGAAATATGTTCAGGGCTGGAGCCTTATCATATGTGTGCTCTTTGGTCCAGGTCGGACCATGTATGACAGAATGAGAGGCAATAAGATTTTCATGGCGAGTCATCGAAATTCAGCCGTGGCGCCGCGCCGCTTCACCGTATCTCGAAAACTCAAAAGCTCTGCAATTTAACATGGCCCAGGTGTGTAGTTGACACTGACCAAATATGAAGCTTATACGACCAAATCCCAAGGAGGAGTTCGAAAAAGTTCGAGGCATGGAAATGGCAAAATTAGGGCCAAAATGTCACCTTCACTTGCAAATGGCGGACTTCCTGTTGGGTTTGCGTCAATGGGCCCACAGACTTTTTTGTTCGTCTTGGCATAATACACATGTGTGCCACATTTCATACATGTAGCTCCAAGGATGTGTTTGTAGGGATGCATTTAACAAGGCATAGGTGGCGCTCTAGAGCCATTTCCAAGTGCTCATGTGTAAAACCATTAAAATAAAAATTTTTTCACCAGACCTGGCATGTGTGCGAAATTTCATGAGTTTTCGAGCATGTTAAAGCCCTCAAAAAGGCCCTTGTTTTGCCTGAATAATAATAATAATAATAATTAAAGCTGCAAGCAGCGATAGGAGGGCCCTCGCACCCCCGGCACGTCGAGCCAAGCCCAACACCTAAAACCAGCGCTTCCGATCTGATGTCACATTGATGGAATTCATGCATTTAACCACCAGCTAAAATTTCATCTCATTCAACCATTATTATAGTCGTCCCACTAGGTGGCGCTCTAACCATTACTGACAAATGGCATAACAAACATTTCGAACTCGAGTCTCATCACGCCTGCGACCTTTGGGAGAGATTGGACATTGTGTTTTTGAGCGACAGCAGGTTACTGCTTTGTGGCGAGTGATTGAAACTCCACGTGCCGCCATGACCACCCCGTTTCCCTGAACGTAAAAGCTTCGCAATTTAACATCACAAAGGTCTTTAGATTCCACACACAGGAGATCGCGTAAATCTAATGAAATCCCTTGGAGGAGTTCGTCAAAGTATGAGGCCTGAAAAGAGGGGAAAATGTCGCCAAATTTACACATTAATTTTAAAATGGCTGACTTCCTGTTGGATTTGGGATATTGCTCCAAGAGACTTTTTGTACATCTTGATATCTCCAATAAGCTTGCCAGGTTTCAAACTCATACATAAAACACAGAGCAGGGGCTGTTGTTTTGAAATTTTGTAGGGGCGCTGTGGAGCCATTTTGCGCTCTTCAAGGAAAATGAACATATAAAAAGAAATCCCTCATCACATTAGAGGTGTGCGCCAAATTTCAAGACTTTTAAACTTTTCAAGCCCCTCAAAAGCCACTTCATCTTTCATGGTGAACTGCGCTGCCACCAGGGTGCGCCGTTCAGTTTATAGTCACAATTTTCTCACTGAAGCATCAAGAGGGACTGATGGTGATATTCACCACTTTTGAGGTGGCCACGATGAACCTGTGAAAATCAGTACAACAAAATGAAAGACATGACATTTCCTGGTGCCACTAGGTGGCGCTCTACGTATTCCTGACAATGGGCATACCAATCTGTTCAGGGCGGGTCTGACATCATCCCTGTAAAATCTGGTACTGATCACATTGGATTTCATTGAGTTACACTAATTTGTTTCTTCATGGCGAGACCTCAATGTTCGCCATGCTGCTGGGGTCACACCCTTCAGCGAAAACTCACAGTTTTCTCTGTTACCCAAGACCAACTCCTTAAGGCTTTCCTGGAGAAATTTGAGGCTGCAGATGTCACCCATTACAATACTGTACCCCAAAGTGTAAAACATGACATTTCCTGTTCCCACTAGGTGGCGCTGTCCCTGGTGTCAAATATGGCAGTTGAAATATGTTCAGGGGTGGAGCCTTATCATATGTGTCCACTTTGGTCAAGGTCGGACAATGTATGACAGAACGAGAGGCAATAAGATTTTCATGGCGAGTCATCGAATTTCGCCGTGGCGCCACGGCCTCACAGTAACCCGAAAACTCAAAAGCTCCGCAATTTAACATGGCCCAGGTGTGTAGTTGACACTGACCAAATATGAAGCTTGTACGATGAAATTCCAATGAGGAGTTCGCAAAAGTTCGAGGCATGGAAATGGCAAAATTAGAGCCAAATGTCACCTTCACTTCCAAATGGCGGACTTCCTGTTGGGTTTAGGACATGGCCATAATAGACTTTTATGTGCGTCTCGAACGTTAGATATGTGTTCGAGTTTTATACATGTAGGTCATACCCATCTCGGGGCTCGCGTTTCTCATTTTCTAGGTGGCGCTACTGAGCCAATTTTCCCTGGACATGTCTACGGACATTAAAATACGTAAATTTTCACCAGACCTGGCGTCTGCAAAATTTCATGAGTTTTCGAGCATGTTTAGGCCCTCAAAAGGCCGATTCATTTGCCGAAATAATAATAATAATAATAATTAAAGCTGCAAGCAGCGATATGAGGGCCCTCGCACCCCGGGCGTCGAGCCAAGCCCAACACCTAAAACCAGCGCTTCCGATCTGATGTCACATTGATGGAATTCATGCATTTAACCACCAGCTAAAATTTCATCTCATTCAACCATTATTATAGTCGTCCCACTAGGTGGCGCTCTAACCATTACTGACAAATGGCATAACAAACATTTCCGAGCTCGAGTCTCATCACGCCTGCGACCTTTGGGAGAGATTGGACATTGTGTTTTTGAGCGACAGCAGGTTACTGCTTTTTGGCGAGTGATTGAAACTCCACGTGCCGCCATGACCACCCGTTTCCCAGAACGTAAAAGCTTTCGCAATTTAACATCACAAAGGTCTTTAGATTCCACACACAGGAGATCGCGTAAATCTAATGAAATCCCTTGGAGGAGTTCGTCAAAGTATGAGGCCTGAAAAGAGGGAAAATGTCGCCAAATTTACACATTAATTTTAAAATGGCTGACTTCCTGTTGGATTTGGGATATTGCTCCAAGAGACTTTTTTGTACATCTTGATATCTCCAATAAGCTTGCCAGGTTTCAAACTCATACATAAAACACAGAGCAGGGGCTGTTGTTTTGAAATTTTGTAGGGGGCGCTGTGGAGCCATTTTGCGCTCTTCAAGGAAAATGAACATATAAAAAGAAATCCCTCATCACATTAGAGGTGTGCGCCAAATTTCAAGACTTTTAAACTTTTCAAGCCCCTCAAAAGCCACTTCATCTTTCATGGTGAACTGCGCTGCCACCAGGGTGCGCCGTTCAGTTTATAGTCACAATTTTCTCACTGAAGCATCAAGAGGGACTGATGGTGATATTCACCGCTTTTGAGGTGGCCATGATGAACCTGTGAAAATCAGTACAACAAAATGAAAGACATGACATTTCCTGGTGCCACTAGGTGGCGCTCTACGTATTCCTGACAATGGGCATATCAATCTGTTCAGGGCGGGTCTGACATCATCCCTGTAAAATCTGGTACTGATCAGATTGGATTTCATTGAGTTACACTAATTTGTTTCTTCATGGCGAGACCTCAATGTTCGCCATGCTGCTGGGGTCACACCCTTCAGCGAAAACTCACAGTTTTCTCTGTAACCCAAGACCAACTCCTTAAGGCTTTCCTGGAGAAATTTGAGGCTGCAGATGTCACCCATTACAATACTGTACCCCAAAGTGTAAAACATGACATTTCCTGTTCCCACTAGGTGGCGCTGTCCCTGGTGTCAAATATGGCAGTTGAAATATGTTCAGGGGTGGAGCCTTATCATATGTGTCCACTTTGGTCAAGGTCGGACAATGTATGACAGAACGAGAGGCAATAAGATTTTCATGGCGAGTCATCGAAATTCGCCGTGGCGCCACGGCCTCACAGTAACCCGAAAACTCAAAAGCTCCGCAATTTAACATGGCCCAGGTGTGTAGTTGACACTGACCAAATATGAAGCTTGTACGATGAAATTCCAATGAGGAGTTCGCAAAAGTTCGAGGCATGGAAATGGCAAAATTAGAGCCAAAATGTCACCTTCACTTCCAAATGGCGGACTTCCTGTTGGGTTTAGGACATGGCCATAATAGACTTTTATGTGCGTCTCCGAACGTTAGATAAGTGTTCGAGTTTTATACATGTAGGTCATACCCATCTCGGGGCTCGCGTTTCTCATTTTTCTAGGTGGCGCTACTGAGCCAATTTTCCCTGGACATGTCTAGGGACATTAAAATACGTAAATTTTCACCAGACCTGACGCGTCTGCAAAATTTCATGAGTTTTCGAGCATGTTTAGGCCCTCAAAAGGCCGATTCATTTGCCGAAATAATAATAATAATAATAATAATAATAATAATTAAAGCTGCAAGCAGCGATATGAGGGCCCTCGCACCCCGGTAGCGTCGAGCCAAGCCCAACACCTAAAACCAGCTTCCGATCTGATGTCACATTGATGGAATTCATGCATTTAACCACCAGCTAAAATTTCATCTCATTCAACCATTATTATAGTCGTCCCACTAGGTGGCGCTCTAACCATTGCTGACAAATGGCATAACAAACATTTCCGAGCTCGAGTCTCATCACGCCTGCGAACTTTGGGAGAGATTGGACATTGTGTTTTTGAGCGACAGCAGGTTACTGGTTTTTGGCGAGTGAGTGAAACTCCACGTGCCGCCATGACCACCCCGCTTCCCTGAACGTAAAAAGCTTCGCAATTTAACATCACAAAGGTCTTTAGATTCCACACACAGGAGATCGCGTAAATCTAATGAAATCCCTTGGAGGAGTTCGTCAAAGTATGAGGCCTGAAAAGAGGGGAAAATGTCGCCAAATTTACACATTAATTTTAAAATGGCTGACTTCCTGTTGGATTTGGGATATTGCTCCAAGAGACTTTTTGTACATCTTGATATCTCCAATAAGCTTGCCAGGTTTCAAACTCATACATAAAACACAGAGCAGGGGCTGTTGTTTTGAAATTTTGTAGGGGGCGCTGTGGAGCCATTTTGCGCTGTTCAAGGAAAATGAACATATAAAAAGAAATCCCTCATCACATTAGAGGTGTGCGCCAAATTTCAAGACTTTTAAACTTTTCAAGCCCCTCAAAAGCCACTTCATCTTTCATGGTGAACTGCGCTGCCACCAGGGTGCGCCGTTCAGTTTATAGTCACAATTTTCTCACTGAAGCATCAAGAGGGACTGATGGTGATATTCACCGCTTTTGAGGTGGCCACGATGAACCTGTGAAAATCAGTACAACAAAATGAAAGACATGACATTTCCTGGTGCCACTAGGTGGCGCTCTACGTATTCCTGACAATGGGCATATCAATCTGTTCAGGGCGGGTCTGACATCATCCCTGTAAAATGTGGTACTGATCAGATTGGATTTCATTGAGTTACACTAATTTGTTTCTTCATGGCGAGACCTCAATGTTCGCCATGCTGCTGGGGTCACACCCTTCAGCGAAAACTCACAGTTTTCTCTGTAACCCAAGACCAACTCCTTAAGGCTTTCCTGGAGAAATTTGAGGCTGCAGATGTCACCCATTACAATACTGTACCCCAAAGTGTAAAACATGACATTTCCTGTTCCCACTAGGTGGCGCTGTCCCTGGTGTCAAATATGGCAGTTGAAATATGTTCAGGGGTGGAGCCTTATCATATGTGTCCACTTTGGTCAAGGTCGGACAATGTATGACAGAACGAGAGGCAATAAGATTTTCATGGCGAGTCATCGAAATTCGCCGTGGCGCCACGGCCTCACAGTAACCCGAAAACTCAAAAAGCTCCGCAATTTAACATGGCCCAGGTGTGTAGTTGACACTGACCAAATATGAAGCTTGTGCGATGAAATTCCAATGAGGAGTTCGCAAAAGTTCGAGGCATGGAAATGGCAAAATTAGAGCCAAAATGTCACCTTCACTTCCAAATGGCGGACTTCCTGTTGGGTTTAGGACATGGCCATAATAGACTTTTATGTGCGCCTCCGAACGCTAGATATGTGTTCGAGTTTTATACATGTAGGTCATACCCATCTCGGGGCTCGCGTTTCTCATTTTTCTAGGTGGCGCTACTGAGCCAATTTTCCCTGGACATGTCTCACGGACATTAAAATACGTAAATTTTCACCAGACCTGACGCGTCTGCAAAATTTCATGAGTTTTCGAGCATGTTTAGGCCCTCAAAAGGCCGATTCATTTGCCGAAATAATAATAATAATAATAATAATAATAATAATAATAATAATAATAATAATAATAATAATAATAATAAGAAACAGAGCAGATACAATAGGGCCTTCGCACTTTTGTGCTCGGGCCCTAATAATAATAATAATTAAAGCTGCAAGCAGCGATATGAGGGCCCTCGCACCCCCGGCGCGTCGAGCCAAGCCCAACACCTAAAACCAGCGCTTCCGATCTGATGTCACATTGATGGAATTCATGCATTTAACCACCAGCTAAAATTTCATCTCATTCAACCATTATTATAGTCGTCCCACTAGGTGGCGCTCTAACCATTACTGACAAATGGCATAACAAACATTTCCGACCTTGAGTCTCATCACGCCTGCGACCTTTGGGAGAGATTGGACATTGTGTTTTTGAGCGACAGCAGGTTACTGCTTTTGGCGAGTAATTGAAACTCCACGTGCCGCCATGACCACCCGCTTCCCTGAACGTAAAAAGCTTCGCAATTTAACATCACAAAGGTCTTTAGATTCCACACACAGGAGATCGCGTAAATCTAATGAAATCCCTGGGAGGAGTTCGTCAAAGTATGAGGCCTGAAAAGAGGGGAAAATGTTGCCAAATTTACACATTAATTTTAAAATGGCTGACTTCCTGTTGGATTTGGGATATTGCTCCAAGAGACTTTTTTGTACATCTTGATATCTCCAATAAGCTTGCCAGGTTTCAAACTCATACATAAAACACAGAGCAGGGGCTGTTGTTTTGAAATTTTGTAGGGGGCGCTGTGGAGCCATTTTGCGCTGTTCAAGGAAAATGAACATATAAAAAGAAATCCCTCATCACATTAGAGGTGTGCGCCAAATTTCAAGACTTTTTAAACTTTTCAAGCCCCTCAAAAGCCACTTCATCTTTCATGGTGAACTGCGTTGCCACCAGGGTGCGCCGTTCAGTTTATAGTCACAATTTTCTCACTGAAGCATCAAGAGGGACTGATGGTGATATTCACCGCTTTTGAGGTGGCCACGATGAACCTGTGAAAATCAGTACAACAAAATGAAAGACATGACATTTCCTGGTGCCACTAGGTGGCGCTCTACGTATTCCTGACAATGGGCATATCATTCTGTTCAGGGCGGGTCTGACATCATCCCTGTAAAATCTGGTACTGATCACATGGGATTTCATTGAGTTACACTAATTTGTTTCTTCATGGCGAGACCTCAATGTTCGCCATGCTGCTGGGGTCACACCCTTCAGCAAAAACTCACAGTTTTCTCTGTAACCCAAGACCAACTCCTTAAGGCTTTCCTGGAGAAATTTGAGGCTGCAGATGTCACCCATTACAATACTGTACCCCAAAGTGTAAAACATGACATTTCCTGTTCCCACTAGGTGGCGCTGTCCCTGATGTCAAATATGGCAGTTGAAATATGTTCAGGGGTGGAGCCTTATCATATGTGTCCACTTTGGTCAAGGTCGGACAATGTATGACAGAACGAGAGGCAATAAGATTTTCATGGCGAGTCATCGAAATTCGCCACGGCGCCACGGCGTCACCGTATCCCGAAAACTCAAAGCTCTGGGCAATTTAACATGGCCCAGGTGTGTAGTTGACACTGACCAAATATGAAGCTTGTACGATGAAATTCCAATGAGGAGTTCGAAAAAGTTCGAGGCATGGAAATGGCAAAATTAGAGCCAAAATGTCACCTTCACTTCCAAATGGCGGACTTCCTGTTGGGTTTAGGACATGGCCATAATAGACTTTTTGTGCGTCTCCGAACGTTAGATATGTGTTCGAGTTTTATACATGTAGGTCATACCCATCTCGGGGCTCGCGTTTCTCATTTTTCTAGGTGGCGCTACTGAGCCAATTTTCCCTGGACATGTCTACGGACATTAAAATACGTAAATTTTCACCAGACCTGACGTGTGCAAAATTTCATGAGTTTTTGAGCATGTTTAGGCCCTCAAAAAGCCGATTCATTTGCCGAAAAATAATAATAATAATAATAATAATAATAATAATAATAATAATAATAATAATAATAATAATAATAATAATAAGAAACAGAGCAGATACAATAGGGCCTTCGCACTTTTGTGCTCGGCCCTAATAATAATAATAATAATAATAATAATAATAATAATAATAAGAAACAGAGCAGATACAATAGGGCCTTTCGCACTTTTGTGCTCGGGCCCTAATTAAAGCTGCAAGCAGCGATATGAGGCCCTCGCACCCCCGCGCGTCGAGCCAAGCCCAACACCTAAAACCAGCGCTTCCGATCTGATGTCACATTGATGGAATTCATGCATTTAACCACCAGCTAAAATTTCATCTCATTCAACCATTATTATAGTCGTCCCACTAGGTGGCGCTCTAACCATTACTGACAAATGGCATAACAAACATTTCCGAGCTCGAGTCTCATCACGCCTGCGACCTTTGGGAGAGATTGGACATTGTGTTTTTGAGCGACAGCAGGTTACTGCTTTTTGGCGAGTGATTGAAACTCCACGTGCCGCCATGACCACCCCGTTTCCCTGAACGTAAAAGCTTCGCAATTTAACATCACAAAGGTCTTTAGATTCCACACACAGGAGATCGCGTAAATCTAATGAAATCCCTTGGAGGAGTTCGTCAAAGCATGAGGCCTGAAAAGAGGGGAAAATGTCGCCAAATTTACACCTTAATTTTAAAATGGCTGACTTCCTGTTGGATTTGGGATATTGCTCCAAGAGACTTTTTTGTACATCTTGATATCTCCAATAAGCTTGCCAGGTTTCAAACTCATACATAAAACACAGAGCAGGGGCTGTTGTTTTGAAATTTTGTAGGGGGCGCTGTGGAGCCATTTTGCGCTCTTCAAGGAAAATGAACATATAAAAAGAAATCCCTCATCACATTAGAGGTGTGCGCCAAATTTCAAGACTTTTTAAACTTTTCAAGCCCCTCAAAAGCCACTTCATCTTTCATGGTGAACTGCGCTGCCACCAGGGTGCGCCGTTCAGTTTATAGTCACAATTTTCTCACTGAAGCATGAAGAGGGACTGATGGTGATATTCACCGCTTTTGAGGTGGCCACGATGAACCTGTGAAAATCAGTACAACAAAATGAAAGACATGACATTTCCTGGTGCCACTAGGTGGCGCTCTACGTATTCCTGACAATGGGCATATCAATCTGTTCAGGGCGGGTCTGACATCATCCCTGTAAAATCTGGTACTGATCAGATTGGATTTCATTGAGTTACACTAATTTGTTTCTTCATGGCGAGACCTCAATGTTCGCCATGCTGCTGGGGTCACACCTTCAGCGAAAACTCACAGTTTTCTCTGTAACCCAAGACCAACTCCTTAAGGCTTTCCTGGAGAAATTTGAGGCTGCAGATGTCACCCATTACAATACTGTACCCCAAAGTGTAAAACATGACATTTCCTGTTCCCACTAGGTGGCGCTGTCCCTGGTGTCAAATATGGCAGTTGAAATATGTTCAGGGTGGAGCCTTATCATATGTGTCCACTTTGGTCAAGGTCGGACAATGTATGACAGAACGAGAGGCAATAAGATTTTCATGGCGAGTCATCGAAATTCGCCGTGGCGCCACGGCCTCACAGTAACCCGAAAACTCAAAAGCTCCGCAATTTAACATGGCCCAGGGGTGTAGTTGACACTGACCAAATATGAAGCTTGTACGATGAAATTCCAATGAGGAGTTCGCAAAAGTTCGAGGCATGGAAATGGCAAAATTAGAGCCAAAATGTCACCTTCACTTCCAAATGGCGGACTTCCTGTTGGGTTTAGGACATGGCCATAATAGACTTTTACGTGCGTCTCCGAACGTTAGATATGTGTTCGAGTTTTATACATGTAGGTCATACCCATCTCGGGGCTCGCGTTTCTCATTTTTCTAGGTGGCGCTACTGAGCCAATTTTCCCTGGACATGTCTACGGACATTAAAATACGTAAATTTTCACCAGACCTGACGCGTCTGCAAAATTTCATGAGTTTTCGAGCATGTTTAGGCCCTCAAAAGGCCGATTCATTTGCCGAAATAATAATAATAATAATAATTAAAAAGCTGCAAGCAGCGATATGAGGGCCCTCGCACCCCGGCGCGCGTCGAGCCAAGCCCAACACCTAAAACCAGCGCTCCG
The DNA here is from genome assembly GCF_013358895.1 of Oreochromis aureus. Lineage (NCBI taxonomy): Eukaryota > Metazoa > Chordata > Actinopteri > Cichliformes > Cichlidae > Oreochromis > Oreochromis aureus. Next base: position 29,621,294 of record NC_052955.1, on the reverse strand, counting down.
ATCTGATGTCACATTGATGGAATTCATGCATTTAACCACCAGCTAACATTTCATCTCATTCAACCATTATTATAGTCGTCCCACTAGGTGGCGCTCTAACCATTACTGACAAATGGCATAACAAACATTTCCGAGCTCGAGTCTCATCACGCCTGCGACCTTTGGGAGAGATTGGACATTGTGTTTTTGAGCGACAGCAGGTTACTGCTTTTTGGCTTAGTGATTGAAACTCCACGTGCCGCCATGACCACCCCGCTTCCCTGAACGTAAAAGCTTCGCAATTTAACATCACAAAGGTCTTTAGATTCCACACACAGGAGATCGCGTAAATCTAATGAAATCCCTTGGAGGAGTTCGTCAAAGTATGAGGCCTGAAAAGAGGGGAAAATGTCGCCAAATTTACACATTAATTTTAAAATGGCTGACTTCCTGTTGGATTTGGGATATTGCTCCAAGAGACTTTTTGTACATCTTGATATCTCCAATAAGCTTGCCAGGTTTCAAACTCATACATAAAACACAGAGCAGGGGCTGTTGTTTTGAAATTTTGTAGGGGGCGCTGTGGAGCCATTTTGCGCTCTTCAAGGAAAATGAACATATAAAAAGAAATCCTCATCACATTAGAGGTGTGCGCCAAATTTCAAGACTTTTAAACTTTTCAAGCCCCTCAAAAGCCACTTCATCTTTCATGGTGAACTGCGCTGCCACCAGGGTGCGCCTGCTCAGTTTATAGTCACAATTTTCTCACTGAAGCATCAAGAGGGACTGATGGTGATATTCACCGCTTTTCAGGTGGCCACGATGAACCTGTGAAAATCAGTACAACAAAATGAAAGACATGACATTTCCTGGTGCCACTAGGTGGCGCTCTACGTATTCCTGACAATGGGCATATCAATCTGTTCAGGGCGGGTCTGACATCATCCCTGTAAAATCTGGTACTGATCAGATTGGATTTCATTGAGTTACACTAATTTGTTTCTTCATGGCGAGACCTCAATGTTCGCCATGCTGCTGGGGTCACACCCTTCAGCGAAAACTCACAGTTTTCTCTGGAACCCAAGACCAACTCCTTAAGGCTTTCCTGGAGAAATTTGAGGCTGCAGATGTCACCCATTACAATACTGTACCCCAAAGTGTAAAACATGACATTTCCTGTTCCCACTAGGTGGCGCTGTCCCTGGTGTCAAATATGGCAGTTGAAATATGTTCAGGGTGGAGCCTTATCATATGTGTCCACTTTGGTCAAGGTCGGACAATGTATGACAGAACGAGAGGCAATAAGATTTTCATGGCGAGTCATCGAATTCGCCGTGGCGCCACGGCCTCACAGTAACCCGAAAACTCAAAGCTCCGCAATTTAACATGGCCCAGGTGTGTAGTTGACACTGACCAAATATGAAGCTTGTACGATGAAATTCCAATGAGGAGTTCGCAAAAGTTCGAGGCATGGAAATGGCAAAATTAGAGCCAAAATGTCACCTTCACTTCCAAATGGCGGACTTCCTGTTGGGTTTAGGACATGGCCATAATAGACTTTTATGTGCGCCTCCGAACGTTAGATATGTGTTCCGAGTTTTATACATGTAGGTCATACCCATCTCGGGGCTCGCATTTCTCATTTTTCTAGGTGGCGCTACTGAGCCAATTTTCCCTGGACATGTTCACGGACATTAAAATACGTAAATTTTCACCAGACCTGACGCGTGTGCAAAATTTCATGAGTTTTCGAGCATGTTTAGGCCCTCAAAAGGCCGATTCATTTTGCCGAAATAATAATAATAATAATAATAATAATAATAATAATAATAATAATAATAATAATAATAATAATAATAATAATAAAGAAACAGAGCAGATACAATAGGGCTTTTCGCACTTTTGTGCTCGGCCCTAATTAAAGCTGCAAGCAGCGATATGAGGGCCCTCCCTCACCCCTCGCGCGCGCCGAGCCAAGCCCAACACCTAAAACCAGCGCTTCCGATCTGATGTCACATTGATGGAATTCATGCATTTAACCACCAGCTAAAATTTCATCTCATTCAACCATTATTATAGTCGTCCCACTAGGTGGCGCTCTAACCATTACTGACAAATGGCATAACAAACATTTCCGAGCTCGAGTCTCATCACGCCTGCGACCTTTGGGAGAGATTGACATTGTGTTTTTGAGCGACAGCAGGTTACTGCTTTTTGGCGAGTGATTGAAACTCCACGTGCCGCCATGACCACCCCGCTTCCCTGAACGTAAAAGCTTCGCAATTTAACATCACAAAGGTCTTTAGATTCCACACACAGGAGATCGCGTAAATCTAATGAAATCCCTTGGAGGAGTTCGTCAAAGTATGAGGCCTGAAAAGAGGGAAAATGTCGCCAAATTTACACATTAATTTTAAAATGGCTGACTTCCTGTTGGATTTGGGATATTGCTCCAAGAGACTTTTTGTACATCTTGATATCTCCAATAAGCTTGCCAGGTTTCAAACTCATACATAAAACACAGAGCAGGGGCTGTTGTTTTGAAATTTTGTAGGGGGCGCTGTGGAGCCATTTTGCGCTGTTCAAGGAAAATGAACATATAAAAGAAATCCCTCATCACATTAGAGGTGTGCGCCAAATTTCAAGACTTTTTAAACTTTTCAAGCCCCTCAAAAGCCACTTCATCTTTCATGGTGAACTGCGTTGCCACCAGGGTGCGCCGCTCAGTTTATAGTCACAATTTTCTCACTGAAGCATCAAGAGGGACTGATGGTGATATTCACCGCTTTTGAGGTGGCCACGATGAACCTGTGAAAATCAGTACAACAAAATGAAAGACATGACATTTCCTGGTGCCACTAGGTGGCGCTCTACGTATTCCTGACAATGGGCATATCAATCTGTTCAGGGCGGGTCTGACATCATCCCTGTAAAATCTGGTACTGATCAGATTGGATTTCATTGAGTTACACTAATTTGTTTCTTCATGGCGAGACCTCAATGTTCGCCATGCTGCTGGGGTCACACCCTTCAGCGAAAACTCACAGTTTTCTGTAACCCAAGACCAACTCCTTAAGGCTTTCCTGGAGAAATTTGAGGCTGCAGATGTCACCCATTACAATACTGTACCCCAAAGTGTAAAACATGACATTTCCTGTTCCCACTAGGTGGCGCTGTCCCTGATGTCAAATATGGCAGTTGAAATATGTTCAGGGTGGAGCCTTATCATATGTGTCCACTTTGGTCAAGGTCGGACAATGTATGACAGAACGAGAGGCAATAAGATTTTCATGGCGAGTCATCGAAATTCGCCGTGGCGCCACGGCCTCACAGTAACCCGAAAACTCAAAGCTCCGCAATTTAACATGGCCCAGGTGTGTAGTTGACACTGACCAAATATGAAGCTTGTACGATGAAATTCCAATGAGGAGTTCGAAAAAGTTCGAGGCATGGAAATGGCAAAATTAGAGCCAAAATGTCACCTTCACTTCCAAATGGCGGACTTCCTGTTGGGTTTAGGACATGGCCATAATAGACTTTTTTGTGCGCCTCCGAACGTTAGATATGTGTTCCGAGTTTTATACATGTAGGTCATACCCATCTCGGGGCTCGCATTTTTCATTTTTCTAGGTGGCGCTACTGAGCCAATTTTCCCTGGACATGTCTACGGACATTAAAATACAAAATTTTCACCAGACCTGACATGTGTGCAAAATTTCATGAGTTTTTGAGCATGTTTAGGCCCTCAAAAGGCCGATTCTGAGCCAATAATAATCCTGGACATGTCTACCCTCGCGACCCCGGGCCACGCCGAGCCAAGCCCAACACCTAAAACCAGCGCTTCCGATCTGATGTCACATTGATGGAATTCATGCATTTAACCACCAGCTAAAATTTCATCTCATTCAACCATTATTATAGTCGTCCCACTAGGTGGCGCCTAACCATTACTGACAAATGGCATAACAAACATTTCCGAGCTCGAGTCTCATCACGCCATGCGACTTTGGGAGAGATTGACATTGTGTTTTTGAGCGACAGCAGGTTACTGCTTTTTGGCGAGTGATTGAAACTCCACGTGCCGCCATGACCACCCCGCTTCCCTGAACGTAAAAGCTTCGCAATTTAACATCACAAAGGTCTTTAGATTCCACACACAGGAGATCGCAGTAAATCTAATGAAATCCCTTGGAGGAGTTTCACAAAGTATGAGGCCTGAAAAGAGGGGAAAATGTCGCCAAATTTACACATTAATTTTAAAATGGCTGACTTCCTGTTGATTTGGGATATTGCTCCAAGAGACTTTTTGTACATCTTGATATCTCCAATAAGCTTGCCAGGTTTCAAACTCATACATAAAACACAGAGCAGGGGCTGTTGTTTTGAAATTTTGTAGGGGGCGCTGTGGAGCCATTTTGCGCTGTTCAAGGAAAATGAACATATAAAAAGAAATCCTCATCACATTAGAGGTGTGCGCCAAATTTCAAGACTTTTTAAACTTTTCAAGCCCCTCAAAAGCCACTTCATCTTTCATGGTGAACTGCGCTGCCACCAGGGTGCGCCTGCTCAGTTTATAGTCACAATTTTCTCACTGAAGCATCAAGAGGGACTGATGGTGATATTCACCGCTTTTGAGGTGGCCACGATGAACCTGTGAAAATCAGTACAACAAAATGAAAGACATGACATTTCCTGGTGCCACTAGGTGGCGCTCTACGTATTCCTGACAATGGGCATATCAATCTGTTCAGGGCGGGTCTGACATCATCCCTGTAAAATCTGGTACTGATCAGATTGGATTTCATTGAGTTACACTAATTTGTTTCTTCATGGCGAGACCTCAATGTTCGCCATGCTGCTGGGGTCACACCCTTCAGCGAAAACTCACAGTTTTCTGTAACCCAAGACCAACTCCTTAAGGCTTTCCTGGAGAAATTTGAGGCTGCAGATGTCACCCATTACAATACTGTACCCCAAAGTGTAAAACATGACATTTCCTGTTCCCACTAGGTGGCGCTGTCCCTGGTGTCAAATATGGCAGTTGAAATATGTTCAGGGTGGAGCCTTATCATATGTGTCCACTTTGGTCAAGGTCGGACAATGTATGACAGAACGAGAGGCAATAAGATTTTCATGGCGAGTCATCGAAATTCGCCGTGGCGCCACGGCCTCACAGTAACCCGAAAACTCAAAGCTCCGCAATTTAACATGGCCCAGGTGTGTAGTTGACACTGACCAAATATGAAGCTTGTACGATGAAATTCCAATGAGGAGTTCGCAAAAGTTCGAGGCATGGAAATGGCAAAATTAGAGCCAAAATGTCACCTTCACTTCCAAATGGCGGACTTCCTGTTGGGTTTAGGACATGGCCATAATAGACTTTTTTGTGCGTCTCCGAACGTTAGATATGTGTTCCGAGTTTTATACATGTAGGTCATACCCATCTCGGGGCTCACGTTTTCATTTTTCTAGGTGGCGCTACTGAGCCAATTTTTCCTGGACATGTCTACGGACATTAAAATACGTGAATTTTCACCAGACCTGACATGTCTGCAAAATTTCATGAGTTTTCGAGCATGTTTAGGCCCTCAAAAGGCCGATTCATTTGCCGAAAAATAATAATAATAATAATAATAATAATAATAATAATAATAATAATAATAATAATAATAATAATAATTAAAGCTGCAAGCAGCGATATGAGGGCCCTCGCACCCGGCGTCGAGCCAAGCCCAACACCTAAAACCAGCGCTCCGATCTGATGTCACATTGATGGAATTCATGCATTTAACCACCAGCTAAAATTTCATCTCATTCAACCATTATTATAGTCGTCCCACTAGGTGGGCGCCTAACCATTACTGACAAATGGCATAACAAACATTTCCGAGCTCGAGTCTCATCACGCCTGCGACCTTTGGGAGAGATTGGACATTGTGTTTTTGAGCGACAGCAGGTTACTGCTTTTTGGCGTAGTGATTGAAACTCCACGTGCCGCCATGACCACCCCGCTTCCCTGAACGTAAAAGCTTCGCAATTTAACATCACAAAGGTCTTTAGATTCCACACACAGGAGATCGCGTAAATCTAATGAAATCCCTTGGAGGAGTTCGTCAAAGTATGAGGCCTGAAAAGAGGGGAAAATGTCGCCAAATTTACACATTAATTTTAAAATGGCTGACTTCCTGTTGGATTTGGGATATTGCTCCAAGAGACTTTTTGTACATCTTGATATCTCCAATAAGCTTGCCAGGTTTCAAACTCATACATAAAACACAGAGCAGGGGCTGTTGTTTTGAAATTTTGTAGGGGGCGCTGTGGAGCCATTTTGCGCTGTTCAAGGAAAATGAACATATAAAAAGAAATCCTCATCACATTAGAGGTGTGCGCCAAATTTCAAGACTTTTTAAACTTTTCAAGCCCCTCAAAAGCCACTTCATCTTTCATGGTGAACTGCGCTGCCACCAGGGTGCGCTGCTCAGTTTATAGTCACAATTTTCTCACTGAAGCATCAAGAGGGACTGATGGTGATATTCACCGCTTTTGAGGTGGCCACGATGAACCTGTGAAAATCAGTACAACAAAATGAAAGACATGACATTTCCTGGTGCCACTAGGTGGCGCTCTACGTATTCCTGACAATGGGCATATCAATCTGTTCAGGGCGGGTCTGACATCATCCCTGTAAAATCTGGTACTGATCAGATTGGATTTCATTGAGTTACACTAATTTGTTTCTTCATGGCGAGACCTCAATGTTCGCCATGCTGCTGGGGTCACACCCTTCAGCGAAAACTCACAGTTTTCTCTGTAACCCAAGACCAACTCCTTAAGGCTTTCCTGGAGAAATTTGAGGCTGCAGATGTCACCCATTACAATACTGTACCCCAAAGTGTAAAACATGACATTTCCTGTTCCCACTAGGTGGCGCTGTCCCTGGTGTCAAATATGGCAGTTGAAATATGTTCAGGGTGGAGCCTTATCATATGTGTCCACTTTGGTCAAGGTCGGACAATGTATGACAGAACGAGAGGCAATAAGATTTTCATGGCGAAGTCATCGAAATTCGCCGTGGCGCCACGGCCTCACAGTAACCCGAAAACTCAAAAGCTCCGCAATTTAACATGGCCCAGGTGTGTAGTTGACACTGACCAAATATGAAGCTTGTACGATGAAATTCCAATGAGGAGTTCGCAAAAGTTCGAGGCATGGAAATGGCAAAATTAGAGCCAAAATGTCACCTTCACTTCCAAATGGCGGACTTCCTGTTGGGTTTAGGACATGGCCATAATAGACTTTTTTGTGCGCCTCCGAACGTTAGATATGTGTTCCGAGTTTTATACATGTAGGTCATACCCATCTCGGGGCTCGCATTTTTCATTTTTCTAGGTGGCGCTACTGAGCCAATTTTCCCTGGACATGTCTCACGGACATTAAAATACAAAAATTTTCACCAGACCTGACGCTGTGTGCAAAATTTCATGAGTTTTCGAGCATGTTTAGGCCCCTCAAAAATAATAATTCATTAATAATAAATTCATTTAATAATAATAAATAATAATAATAGATAATAATAATTAATTAAAGCTGCAAGAAGCGATATGAGGGCCCTCGCACACCTCGCCGCGCGCCGAGCCAAGCCCAACACCTAAAACCAGCGCTCCGATCTGATGTCACATTGATGGAATTCATGCATTTAACCACCAGCTAAAAATTTCATCTCATTCAACCATTATTATAGTCGTCCCACTAGGTGGCGCCTAACCATTACTGACAAATGGCATAACAAACATTTCCGAGCTCGAGTCTCATCACGCCTGCGACCTTTGGGAGAGATTGACATTGTGTTTTTGAGCGACAGCAGGTTACTGCTTTTTGGCGAGTGATTGAAACTCCACGTGCCGCCATGACCACCCCGCTTCCCTGAACGTAAAAGCTTCGCAATTTAACATCACAAAGGTCTTTAGATTCCACACACAGGAGATCGCGTTAATCTAATGAAATCCCTTGGAGGAGTTCGTCAAAGTATGAGGCCTGAAAAGAGGGGAAAATGTCGCCAAATTTACACATTAATTTTAAAATGGCTGACTTCCTGTTGGATTTGGGATATTGCTCCAAGAGACTTTTTGTACATCTTGATATCTCCAATAAGCTTGCCAGGTTTCAAACTCATACATAAAACACAGAGCAGGGGCTGTTGTTTTGAAATTTTGTAGGGGCGCTGTGGAGCCATTTTGCGCTGTTCAAGGAAAATGAACATATAAAAAGAAATCCTCATCACATTAGAGGTGTGCGCCAAATTTCAAGACTTTTAAACTTTTCAAGCCCCTCAAAAGCCACTTCATCTTTCATGGTGAACTGCGCTGCCACCAGGGTGCGCCTGCTCAGTTTATAGTCACAATTTTCTCACTGAAGCATCAAGAGGGACTGATGGTGATATTCACCGCTTTTGAGGTGGCCACGATGAACCTGTGAAAATCAGTACAACAAAATGAAAGACATGACATTTCCTGGTGCCACTAGGTGGCGCTCTACGTATTCCTGACAATGGGCATATCAATCTGTTCAGGGCGGGTCTGACATCATCCCTGTAAAATCTGGTACTGATCAGATTGGATTTCATTGAGTTACACTAATTTGTTTCTTCATGGCGAGACCTCAATGTTCGCCATGCTGCTGGGGTCACACCCTTCAGCGAAAACTCACAGTTTTCTCTGTAACCCAAGACCAACTCCTTAAGGCTTTCCTGGAGAAATTTGAGGCTGCAGATGTCACCCATTACAATACTGTACCCCAAAGTGTAAAACATGACATTTCCTGTTCCCACTAGGTGGCGCTGTCCCTGATGTCAAATATGGCAGTTGAAATATGTTCAGGGTGGAGCCTTATCATATGTGTCCACTTTGGTCAAGGTCGGACAATGTATGACAGAACGAGAGGCAATAAGATTTTCATGGCGAAGTCATCGAATTCGCCGTGGCGCCACGGCCTCACACAGTAACCCGAAAACTCAAAGCTCCGCAATTTAACATGGCCCAGGTGTGTAGTTGACACTGACCAAATATGAAGCTTGTACGATGAAATTCCAATGAGGAGTTCGCAAAAGTTCGAGGCATGGAAATGGCAAAATTAGAGCCAAAATGTCACCTTCACTTCCAAATGGCGGACTTCCTGTTGGGTTTAGGACATGGCCATAATAGACTTTTTTGTGCTGCCTCCGAACGTTAGATATGTGTTCCGAGTTTTATACATGTAGGTCATACCCATCTCGGGGGCTGCATTTTTCATTTTTCTAGGTGGCGCTACTGAGCCAATTTCCCTGGACATGTAAAACGGACATTAAAATACAAAATTTTCACCAGACCTGACTGCATGTGTGCAAAATTCATGAGTTTTCGAGCATGTTTAGGCATGAAGGCCGATTTGAGCATAATTTAGCCCTCAAAATAATAATAATAATAATAATAATAATAATTTTAATAATGATAATAATAATAATAATAATAATAATTAAACTTTGTGCTCGGGCTAATTAAAGCTGCAAGCAGCGATATGAGGGCCCTCGCACTCTCGCCGCCGAGCCAAGCCCAACACCTAAAACCAGCGCTCCGATCTGATGTCACATTGATGGAATTCATGCATTTAACCACCAGCTAAAATTTCATCTCATTCAACCATTATTATAGTCGTCCCACTAGGTGGCGCCTAACCATTACTGACAAATGGCATAACAAACATTTCCGAGCTCGAGTCTCATCACGCCTGCGACCTTTGGGAGAGATTGACATTGTGTTTTTGAGCGACAGCAGGTTACTGCTTTTTGGCGAGTGATTGAAACTCCACGTGCCGCCATGACCACCCCCGCTTCCCTGAACGTAAAAGCTTCGCAATTTAACATCACAAAGGTCTTTAGATTCCACACACAGGAGATCACAGAAATCTAATGAAATCCCTTGGAGGAGTTCACAAAGTATGAGGCCTGAAAAGAGGGGAAAATGTCGCCAAATTTACACATTAATTTTAAAATGGCTGACTTCCTGTTGGATTTGGGATATTGCTCCAAGAGACTTTTTTGTACATCTTGATATCTCCAATAAGCTTGCCAGGTTTCAAACTCATACATAAAACACAGAGCAGGGGCTGTTGTTTTGAAATTTTGTAGGGGCGCTGTGGAGCCATTTTGCGCTGTTCAAGGAAAATGAACATATAAAAAGAAATCCTCATCACATTAGAGGTGTGCGCCAAATTTCAAGACTTTTTAAACTTTTCAAGCCCCTCAAAAGCCACTTCATCTTTTCATGGTGAACTGCGCTGCCACCAGGGTGCGCCTGCTCAGTTTATAGTCACAATTTTCTCACTGAAGCATCAAGAGGGACTGATGGTGATATTCACCGCTTTTGAGGTGGCCACGATGAACCTGTGAAAATCAGTACAACAAAATGAAAGACATGACATTTCCTGGTGCCACTAGGTGGCGCTCTACGTATTCCTGACAATGGGCATATCAATCTGTTCAGGGCGGGTCTGACATCATCCCTGTAAAATCTGGTACTGATCAGATTGGATTTCATTGAGTTACACTAATTTGTTTCTTCATGGCGAGACCTCAATGTTCGCCATGCTGCTGGGGTCACACCTTCAGCGAAAACTCACAGTTTTCTGTAACCCAAGACCAACTCCTTAAGGCTTTCCTGGAGAAATTTGAGGCTGCAGATGTCACCCATTACAATACTGTACCCCAAAGTGTAAAACATGACATTTCCTGTTCCCACTAGGTGGCGCTGTCCCTGGTGTCAAATATGGCAGTTGAAATATGTTCAGGGTGGAGCCTTATCATATGTGTCCACTTTGGTCAAGGTCGGACAATGTATGACAGAACGAGAGGCAATAAGATTTTCATGGCGAGTCATCGAAATTCGCCGTGGCGCCACGGCCTCACAGTAACCCGAAAACTCAAAGCTCCGCAATTTAACATGGCCCAGGTGTGTAGTTGACACTGACCAAATATGAAGCTTGTACGATGAAATTCCAATGAGGAGTTCGCAAAAGTTCGAGGCATGGAAATGGCAAAATTAGAGCCAAAATGTCACCTTCACTTCCAAATGGCGGACTTCCTGTTGGGTTTAGGACATGGCCATAATAGACTTTTATGTGCGCCTCCGAACGTTAGATATGTGTTCCGAGTTTTATACATGTAGGTCATACCCATCTCGGGGCTCGCGTTTTCATTTTTCTAGGTGGCGCTACTGAGCCATTTTTCCTGGACATGTCTACGGACATTAAAATACGTAAATTTTCACCAGACCTGACGAGTGTGCAAAATTTCATGAGTTTTCGAGCATGTTTAGCCCTCAAAAGGCCGATTCATTTGTCAAATAATAATTAATAAATAATAATAATAATAATAATAATAATAATAATAATATATAATAAATAATAATAATAATAATAATAATAATAATAATAAGAAACAGAGAAACAGATAAGACTTTGTGCTCGGGCCCAATTAAAGCTGCAAGCAGCGATATGAGGGCCCTCGCACCCAAGCCGAGCCAAGCCCAACACCTAAAACCAGCGCTCCGATCTGATGTCACATTGATGGAATTCATGCATTTAACCACCAGCTAAAATTTCATCTCATTCAACCATTATTATAGTCGTCCCACTAGGTGGCGCCTAACCATTACTGACAAATGGCATAACAAACATTTCCGAGCTCGAGTCTCATCACGCCTGCGACCTTTGGGAGAGATTGGACATTGTGTTTTTGAGCGACAGCAGGTTACTGCTTTTTGGCGAGTGATTGAAACTCCACGTGCCGCCATGACCACCCCTGCTTCCCTGAACGTAAAAGCTTCGCAATTTAACATCACAAAGGTCTTTAGATTCCACACACAGGAGATCGCAGAAATCTAATGAAATCCCTTGGAGGAGTTCACAAAGTATGAGGCCTGAAAAGAGGGGAAAATGTCGCCAAATTTACACATTAATTTTAAAATGGCTGACTTCCTGTTGGATTTGGGATATTGCTCCAAGAGACTTTTTGTACATCTTGATATCTCCAATAAGCTTGCCAGGTTTCAAACTCATACATAAAACACAGAGCAGGGGCTGTTGTTTTGAAATTTTGTAGGGGGCGCTGTGGAGCCATTTTGCGCTGTTCAAGGAAAATGAACATATAAAAAGAAATCCTCATCACATTAGAGGTGTGCGCCAAATTTCAAGACTTTTTAAACTTTTCAAGCCCCTCAAAAGCCACTTCATCTTTCATGGTGAACTGCGCTGCCACCAGGGTGCGCTGCTCAGTTTATAGTCACAATTTTCTCACTGAAGCATCAAGAGGGACTGATGGTGATATTCACCGCTTTTGAGGTGGCCACGATGAACCTGTGAAAATCAGTACAACAAAATGAAAGACATGACATTTCCTGGTGCCACTAGGTGGCGCTCTACGTATTCCTGACAATGGGCATATCAATCTGTTCAGGGCGGGTCTGACATCATCCCTGTAAAATCTGGTACTGATCAGATTGGATTTCATTGAGTTACACTAATTTGTTTCTTCATGGCGAGACCTCAATGTTCGCCATGCTGCTGGGGTCACACCTTCAGCGAAAACTCACAGTTTTCTGTAACCCAAGACCAACTCCTTAAGGCTTTCCTGGAGAAATTTGAGGCTGCAGATGTCACCCATTACAATACTGTACCCCAAAGTGTAAAACATGACATTTCCTGTTCCCACTAGGTGGCGCTGTCCCTGATGTCAAATATGGCAGTTGAAATATGTTCAGGGTGGAGCCTTATCATATGTGTCCACTTTGGTCAAGGTCGGACAATGTATGACAGAACGAGAGGCAATAAGATTTTCATGGCGAGTCATCGAAATTCGCCGTGGCGCCACGGCCTCACAGTATCCCGAAAACTCAAAGCTCCGCAATTTAACATGGCCCAGGTGTGTAGTTGACACTGACCAAATATGAAGCTTGTACGATGAAATTCCAATGAGGAGTTCGCAAAAGTTCGAGGCATGGAAATGGCAAAATTAGAGCCAAAATGTCACCTTCACTTCCAAATGGCGGACTTCCTGTTGGGTTTAGGACATGGCCATAATAGACTTTTTTTGTGCTGCCTCCGAACGTTAGATATGTGTTCCGAGTTTTATACATGTAGGTCATACCCATCTCGGGGCTCAGGGCTTCATTTTCTAGGTGGTGGCTACTGAGCCAATTTTCCTGGACATGCTCATATGACATTAAAATACGTAAATTTTCACCAGAAAATACCTGCAAAATTTCATGAATTTTCACCAGACCAAAAGGACGTGTGCAAAATTTCATGAGTTTTTGAGCATGTTTAGCCCTCAAAAGGCCGATTCATAATAATAAAATAATAATAATAATAAATAATAATAATAATAATTAAAGCTGCAATTAAAGCTGCAGCGATATGAGGGCCCTCGCACCCGGCGGCGCCGAGCCAAGCCCAACACTAAAACCAGCGCTCCGATCTGATGTCACATTGATGGAATTCATGCATTTAACCACCAGCTAAAATTTCATCTCATTCAACCATTATTATAGTCGTCCCACTAGGTGGCGCCTAACCATTACTGACAAATGGCATAACAAACATTTCCGAGCTCGAGTCTCATCACGCCCATGACCTTTGGGAGAGATTGACATTGTGTTTTTGAGCGACAGCAGGTTACTGCTTTTTGGCGAGTGATTGAAACTCCACGTGCCGCCATGACCACCCCGCTTCCCTGAACGTAAAAGCTTCGCAATTTAACATCACAAAGGTCTTTAGATTCCACACACAGGAGATCGCAGAAATCTAATGAAATCCCTTGGAGGAGTTCACAAAGTATGAGGCCTGAAAAGAGGGGAAAATGTCGCCAAATTTACACATTAATTTTAAAATGGCTGACTTCCTGTTGGATTTGGGATATTGCTCCAAGAGACTTTTTTGTACATCTTGATATCTCCAATAAGCTTGCCAGGTTTCAAACTCATACATAAAACACAGAGCAGGGGCTGTTGTTTTGAAATTTTGTAGGGGCGCTGTGGAGCCATTTTGCGCTGTTCAAGGAAAATGAACATATAAAAAGAAATCCCTCATCACATTAGAGGTGTGCGCCAAATTTCAAGACTTTTTAAACTTTTCAAGCCCCTCAAAAGCCACTTCATCTTTCATGGTGAACTGCGCTGCCACCAGGGTGCGCCTGCTCAGTTTATAGTCACAATTTTCTCACTGAAGCATCAAGAGGGACTGATGGTGATATTCACCGCTTTTGAGGTGGCCACGATGAACCTGTGAAAATCAGTACAACAAAATGAAAGACATGATATTTCCTGGTGCCACTAGGTGGCGCTCTACGTATTCCTGACAATGGGCATATCAATCTGTTCAGGGCGGGTCTGACATCATCCCTGTAAAATCTGGTACTGATCAGATTGGATTTCATTGAGTTACACTAATTTGTTTCTTCATGGCGAGACCTCAATGTTCGCCATGCTGCTGGGGTCACACCCTTCAGCGAAAACTCACAGTTTTCTGTAACCCAAGACCAACTCCTTAAGGCTTTCCTGGAGAAATTTGAGGCTGCAGATGTCACCCATTACAATACTGTACCCCAAAGTGTAAAACATGACATTTCCTGTTCCCACTAGGTGGCGCTGTCCCTGATGTCAAATATGGCAGTTGAAATATGTTCAGGGTGGAGCCTTATCATATGTGTCCACTTTGGTCAAGGTCGGACAATGTATGACAGAACGAGAGGCAATAAGATTTTCATGGCGAGTCATCGAATTCGCCGTGGCGCCACGGCCTCACAGTAACCCGAAAACTCAAAGCTCCGCAATTTAACATGGCCCAGGTGTGTAGTTGACACTGACCAAATATGAAGCTTGTACGATGAAATTCCAATGAGGAGTTCGCAAAAGTTCGAGGCATGGAAATGGCAAAATTAGAGCCAAAATGTCACCTTCACTTCCAAATGGCGGACTTCCTGTTGGGTTTAGGACATGGCCATAATAGACTTTTTTTGTGCGCCTCCGAACGTTAGATATGTGTTCCGAGTTTTATACATGTAGGTCATACCCATCTCGGGGGGCGCTTTCATTTTTCTAGGTGGCGCTACTGAGCCAATTTTCCCTGGACATGTCTACGGACATTAAAATACAAAAATTTTCACCAGACCTGACGCTGCCTGCAAAATTTCATGAGTTTTCGAGCATGTTTAGGCCCTCAAAAGGCCGATTCATTTGTCAAATAATAATAATAATAATAATAATAATAATAATAATAATAATAATAATAATAATAATAATAATAAAAACAGTAAGAATAATAGGGCCTTCAGACTTTAATAACTTTGTGCTAATAATAAAAGAAACAGAGCAGATATAATAGGGCTTCAGACTTTGTGCTCGGCCCTAATTAAAGCTGCAAGCAGCGACATGAGGGCCCTCGCACTCGCGCCGAGCCAAGCCCAACACCTAAAACCAGCGCTCCGATCTGATGTCACATTGATGGAATTCATGCATTTAACCACCAGCTAAAATTTCATCTCATTCAACCATTATTATAGTCGTCCCACTAGGTGGCGCCTAACCATTACTGACAAATGGCATAACAAACATTTCCGAGCTCGAGTCTCATCACGCCCATGACCTTTGGGAGAGATTGACATTGTGTGTTTTTGAGCGACAGCAGGTTACTGCTTTTTGGCTTAGTGATTGAAACTCCACGTGCCGCCATGACCACCCCTGCTTCCCTGAACGTAAAAGCTTCGCAATTTAACATCACAAAGGTCTTTAGATTCCACACACAGGAGATCGCAGAAATCTAATGAAATCCCTTGGAGGAGTTCACAAAGTATGAGGCCTGAAAAGAGGGGAAAATGTCGCCAAATTTACACATTAATTTTAAAATGGCTGACTTCCTGTTGGATTTGGGATATTGCTCCAAGAGACTTTTTTGTACATCTTGATATCTCCAATAAGCTTGCCAGGTTTCAAACTCATACATAAAACACAGAGCAGGGGCTGTTGTTTTGAAATTTTGTAGGGGGCGCTGTGGAGCCATTTTGCGCTGTTCAAGGAAAATGAACATATAAAAAGAAATCCTCATCACATTAGAGGTGTGCGCCAAATTTCAAGACTTTTAAACTTTTCAAGCCCCTCAAAAGCCACTTCATCTTTCATGGTGAACTGCGCTGCCACCAGGGTGCGCCTGCTCAGTTTATAGTCACAATTTTCTCACTGAAGCATCAAGAGGGACTGATGGTGATATTCACCGCTTTTGAGGTGGCCACGATGAACCTGTGAAAATCAGTACAACAAAATGAAAGACATGACATTTCCTGGTGCCACTAGGTGGCGCTCTACGTATTCCTGACAATGGGCATATCAATCTGTTCAGGGCGGGTCTGACATCATCCCTGTAAAATCTGGTACTGATCAGATTGGATTTCATTGAGTTACACTAATTTGTTTCTTCATGGCGAGACCTCAATGTTCGCCATGCTGCTGGGGTCACACCTTCAGCGAAAAACTCACAGTTTTCTCTGTAACCCAAGACCAACTCCTTAAGGCTTTCCTGGAGAAATTTGAGGCTGCAGATGTCACCCATTACAATACTGTACCCCAAAGTGTAAAACATGACATTTCCTGTTCCCACTAGGTGGCGCTGTCCCTGATGTCAAATATGGCAGTTGAAATATGTTCAGGGTGGAGCCTTATCATATGTGTCCACTTTGGTCAAGGTCGGACAATGTATGACAGAACGAGAGGCAATAAGATTTTCATGGCGAGTCATCGAAATTCGCCGTGGCGCCACGGCCTCACAGTAACCCCGAAAACTCAAAAGCTCCGCAATTTAACATGGCCCAGGTGTGTAGTTGACACTGACCAAATATGAAGCTTGTACGATGAAATTCCAATGAGGAGTTCGCAAAAGTTCGAGGCATGGAAATGGCAAAATTAGAGCCAAAATGTCACCTTCACTTCCAAATGGCGGACTTCCTGTTGGGTTTAGGACATGGCCATAATAGACTTTTTGTTGTGCGCCTCCGAACGTTAGATATGTGTTCCGAGTTTTATACATGTAGGTCATACCCATCTCGGGGCTCGCATTTTTCATTTTTCTAGGTGGCGCCTACTGAGCCAATTTTCCCTGGACATGTCTCACGGACATTAAAATATAAAAATTTTCACCAGACCTGACATGTGTGCAAAATTTCATGAGTTTTTGAGCATGTTTAGGCCCTCAAAAGGCCGATTCATTTAATAATAATAATAATAATAATAATAATATAATAATAATAATAATAATAATAATAATAATTAAAGCTGCAAGCAGCGATATGACTTTGTGGGCCCTCGCATATGAGGCCCTCGCAGCTGCAGATATGAGGGCCCTCGAGCCAAGCCCAACACCTAAAACCAGCGCTCCGATCTGATGTCACATTGATGGAATTCATGCATTTAACCACCAGCTAAAATTTCATCTCATTCAACCATTATTATAGTCGTCCCACTAGGTGGCGCCTAACCATTACTGACAAATGGCATAACAAACATTTCCCGAGCTCGAGTCTCATCACGCCATGACCTTTGGGAGAGATTGACATTGTGTTTTTGAGCGACAGCAGGTTACTGCTTTTTGGCTTAGTGATTGAAACTCCACGTGCCGCCATGACCACCCCGCTTCCCTGAACGTAAAAGCTTCGCAATTTAACATCACAAAGGTCTTTAGATTCCACACACAGGAGATCGCGTAAATCTAATGAAATCCCTTGGAGGAGTTCGTCAAAGTATGAGGCCTGAAAAGAGGGGAAAATGTCGCCAAATTTACACATTAATTTTAAATGGCTGACTTCCTGTTGGATTTGGGATATTGCTCCAAGAGACTTTTTTGTACATCTTGATATCTCCAATAAGCTTGCCAGGTTTCAAACTCATACATAAAACACAGAGCAGGGGCTGTTGTTTTGAAATTTTGTAGGGGGCGCTGTGGAGCCATTTTGCGCTGTTCAAGGAAAATGAACATATAAAAGAAATCCCTCATCACATTAGAGGTGTGCGCCAAATTTCAAGACTTTTTAAACTTTTCAAGCCCCTCAAAAGCCACTTCATCTTTCATGGTGAACTGCGCTGCCACCAGGGTGCGCCTGCTCAGTTTATAGTCACAATTTTCTCACTGAAGCATCAAGAGGGACTGATGGTGATATTCACCGCTTTTGAGGTGGCCACGATGAACCTGTGAAAATCAGTACAACAAAATGAAAGACATGACATTTCCTGGTGCCACTAGGTGGCGCTCTACGTATTCCTGACAATGGGCATATCAATCTGTTCAGGGCGGGTCTGACATCATCCCTGTAAAATCTGGTACTGATCAGATTGGATTTCATTGAGTTACACTAATTTGTTTCTTCATGGCGAGACCTCAATGTTCGCCATGCTGCTGGGGTCACACCTTCAGCGAAAACTCACAGTTTTCTGTAACCCAAGACCAACTCCTTAAGGCTTTCCTGGAGAAATTTGAGGCTGCAGATGTCACCCATTACAATACTGTACCCCAAAGTGTAAAACATGACATTTCCTGTTCCCACTAGGTGGCGCTGTCCCTGATGTCAAATATGGCAGTTGAAATATGTTCAGGGTGGAGCCTTATCATATGTGTCCACTTTGGTCAAGGTCGGACAATGTATGACAGAACGAGAGGCAATAAGATTTTCATGGCGAGTCATCGAAACCGCCGTGGCGCCACGGCCTCACAGTAACCCGAAAACTCAAAGCTCCGCAATTTAACATGGCCCAGGTGTGTAGTTGACACTGACCAAATATGAAGCTTGTACGATGAAATTCCAATGAGGAGTTCGCAAAAGTTCGAGGCATGGAAATGGCAAAATTAGAGCCAAAATGTCACCTTCACTTCCAAATGGCGGACTTCCTGTTGGGTTTAGGACATGGCCATAATAGACTTTTTTGTGCTGCCTCCGAACGTTAGATATGTGTTCCGAGTTTTATACATGTAGGTCATACCCATCTCGGGGCTCGCTTTTCATTTTTCTAGGTGGCGCTACTGAGCCAATTTTCCTGGACATGTCTACGGACATTAAAATACGTGAATTTTCACCAGACCTGACGCTGTGCAAAATTTCATGAGTTTTCGAGCATGTTTAGGCCCTCAAAAGGCCGATTCGATTCATTTAATAATAATAATAATAATAATAATAATAATAATAATAATTATAATAATAATAATAATAATAATAATAATAATAATATGAGGGCCCCAATTAAAGCTGCAAGAAGCGATATGAGGGCCCTCGCACCCGCCGAGCCAAGCCCAAACCAAAACCAAACCAGCGCCCGATCTGATGTCACATTGATGGAATTCATGCATTTAACCACCAGCTAAAATTTCATCTCATTCAACCATTATTATAGTCGTCCCACTAGGTGGCGCCTAACCATTACTGACAAATGGCATAACAAACATTTCCGAGCTCGAGTCTCATCACGCCATGACCTTTGGGAGAGATTGACATTGTGTTTTTGAGCGACAGCAGGTTACTGCTTTTTGGCTTAGTGATTGAAACTCCACGTGCCGCCATGACCACCCCGCTTCCCTGAACGTAAAAGCTTCGCAATTTAACATCACAAAGGTCTTTAGATTCCACACACAGGAGATCGCAGAATCTAATGAAATCCCTTGGAGGAGTTTCACAAAGTATGAGGCCTGAAAAGAGGGGAAAATGTCGCCAAATTTACACATTAATTTTAAAATGGCTGACTTCCTGTTGGATTTGGGATATTGCTCCAAGAGACTTTTTTTTGTACATCTTGATATCTCCAATAAGCTTGCCAGGTTTCAAACTCATACATAAAACACAGAGCAGGGGCTGTTGTTTTGAAATTTTGTAGGGGCGCTGTGGAGCCATTTTGCGCTGTTCAAGGAAAATGAACATATAAAAGAAATCCTCATCACATTAGAGGTGTGCGCCAAATTTCAAGACTTTTTAAACTTTTCAAGCCCCTCAAAAGCCACTTCATCTTTCATGGTGAACTGCGCTGCCACCAGGGTGCGCCTGCTCAGTTTATAGTCACAATTTTCTCACTGAAGCATCAAGAGGGACTGATGGTGATATTCACCGCTTTTGAGGTGGCCACGATGAACCTGTGAAAATCAGTACAACAAAATGAAAGACATGACATTTCCTGGTGCCACTAGGTGGCGCTCTACGTATTCCTGACAATGGGCATATCAATCTGTTCAGGGCGGGTCTGACATCATCCCTGTAAAATCTGGTACTGATCAGATTGGATTTCATTGAGTTACACTAATTTGTTTCTTCATGGCGAGACCTCAATGTTCGCCATGCTGCTGGGGTCACACCCTTCAGCGAAAAACTCACAGTTTTTTCTGTAACCCAAGACCAACTCCTTAAGGCTTTCCTGGAGAAATTTGAGGCTGCAGATGTCACCCATTACAATACTGTACCCCAAAGTGTAAAACATGACATTTCCTGTTCCCACTAGGTGGCGCTGTCCCTGATGTCAAATATGGCAGTTGAAATATGTTCAGGGTGGAGCCTTATCATATGTGTCCACTTTGGTCAAGGTCGGACAATGTATGACAGAACGAGAGGCAATAAGATTTTCATGGCGAGTCATCATCGACCGCCGTGGCGCCACGGCCTCACAGTAACCCGAAAACTCAAAGCTCCGCAATTTAACATGGCCCAGGTGTGTAGTTGACACTGACCAAATATGAAGCTTGTACGATGAAATTCCAATGAGGAGTTTCAAAAGTTCGAGGCATGGAAATGGCAAAATTAGAGCCAAAATGTCACCTTCACTTCCAAATGGCGCGGACTTCCTGTTGGGTTTAGGACATGGCCATAATAGACTTTTTGTGCTGCCTCCCGAACGTTAGATATGTGTTCCGAGTTTTATACATGTAGGTCATACCCATCTCGGGGGGCTCGCTTTCATTTTTCTAGGTGGCGCTACTGAGCCAATTTTCCTGGACATGTTCACGGACATTAAAATACGAATTTTCACCAGACCTGACGCTGTGTGCAAAATTTCATGAGTTTTCGAGCATGTTTAGGCCTCAAAAGGCCGATTCATTTGAATAATAATAAATAATAATAATAATAATAATAATAATAATAATAATAATAATAATAATAATAATAATAATAAGCAGAGCAGATAATAGGCCCTGACTTTTGTGCTCCTAATAATAATAATAATAATAATAATAATAATAAGAAACAGAGCAGATATAATAGGGCTTTCAGACTTTGTGCTCGGGCCCCAATTAAAGCTGCAAGCAGCGATATGAGGCCCTCGACTCCCGCGCCGCCGAGCCAAGCTCCAACACCTAAAACCAGCGCCCGATCTGATGTCACATTGATGGAATTCATGCATTTAACCACCAGCTAAAATTTCATCTCATTCAACCATTATTATAGTCGTCCCACTAGGTGGCGCCTAACCATTACTGACAAATGGCATAACAAACATTTCCGAGCTCGAGTCTCATCACGCCTGCGACCTTTGGGAGAGATTGACATTGTGTTTTTGAGCGACAGCAGGTTACTGCTTTTTGGCGAGTGATTGAAACTCCACGTGCCGCCATGACCACCCCTGCTTCCCTGAACGTAAAAGCTTCGCAATTTAACATCACAAAGGTCTTTAGATTCCACACACAGGAGATCGCAGAAATCTAATGAAATCCCTTGGAGGAGTTCACAAAGTATGAGGCCTGAAAAGAGGGGAAAATGTCGCCAAATTTACACATTAATTTTAAAATGGCTGACTTCCTGTTGGATTTGGGATATTGCTCCAAGAGACTTTTTTGTACATCTTGATATCTCCAATAAGCTTGCCAGGTTTCAAACTCATACATAAAACACAGAGCAGGGGCTGTTGTTTTGAAATTTTGTAGGGGGCGCTGTGGAGCCATTTTGCGCTGTTCAAGGAAAATGAACATATAAAAAGAAATCCTCATCACATTAGAGGTGTGCGCCAAATTTCAAGACTTTTTAAACTTTTCAAGCCCCTCAAAAGCCACTTCATCTTTCATGGTGAACTGCGCTGCCACCAGGGTGCGCCTGCTCAGTTTATAGTCACAATTTTCTCACTGAAGCATCAAGAGGGACTGATGGTGATATTCACCGCTTTTGAGGTGGCCACGATGAACCTGTGAAAATCAGTACAACAAAATGAAAGACATGACATTTCCTGGTGCCACTAGGTGGCGCTCTACGTATTCCTGACAATGGGCATATCAATCTGTTCAGGGCGGGTCTGACATCATCCCTGTAAAATCTGGTACTGATCAGATTGGATTTCATTGAGTTACACTAATTTGTTTCTTCATGGCGAGACCTCAATGTTCGCCATGCTGCTGGGGTCACACCCTTCAGCGAAAACTCACAGTTTTTTCTGTAACCCAAGACCAACTCCTTAAGGCTTTCCTGGAGAAATTTGAGGCTGCAGATGTCACCCATTACAATACTGTACCCCAAAGTGTAAAACATGACATTTCCTGTTCCCACTAGGTGGCGCTGTCCCTGGTGTCAAATATGGCAGTTGAAATATGTTCAGGGTGGAGCCTTATCATATGTGTCCACTTTGGTCAAGGTCGGACAATGTATGACAGAACGAGAGGCAATAAGATTTTCATGGCGAGTCATCGAAACCGCCGTGGCGCCACGGCCTCACAGTAACCCGAAAACTCAAAGCTCCGCAATTTAACATGGCCCAGGTGTGTAGTTGACACTGACCAAATATGAAGCTTGTACGATGAAATTCCAATGAGGAGTTCGCAAAAGTTCGAGGCATGGAAATGGCAAAATTAGAGCCAAAATGTCACCTTCACTTCCAAATGGCGGACTTCCTGTTGGGTTTAGGACATGGCCATAATAGACTTTTTGTGCGCCTCCGAACGTTAGATATGTGTTCCGAGTTTTATACATGTAGGTCATACCCATCTCGGGGCTCGCTGCTTTTCATTTTTCTAGGTGGCGCTACTGAGCCAATTTTCCTGGACATGTTCACGGACATTAAAATACAAAAATTTTCACCAGACCTGACGCTGCCTGCAAAATTTCATGAGTTTTCGAGCATGTTTAGGCCCTCAAAAGGCCGATTCATTTGCCAAATAATAATAATAATAATAATAATAATAATAATAATAATAATAATAATAATAATAATAATAATAATAATAATAATAGATAATAATAATAATAATTTTGTGCTCGGGCCCTAATAATAATAATAATAATAAATAATAATAAAGAGACAGAGATACAATAGGGCCTTTCAGACTTTGTGCTCGGGCCCCTAATTAAAGCTGCAAGCAGCGATATGAGGGCCCTCGCACCGCGGCGCGCCGAGCCAAGCCCAACACCTAAAACCAGCTCCGATCTGATGTCACATTGATGGAATTCATGCATTTAACCACCAGCTAAAATTTCATCTCATTCAACCATTATTATAGTCGTCCCACTAGGTGGCGCCTAACCATTACTGACAAATGGCATAACAAACATTTCCGAGCTCGAGTCTCATCACGCCCATGCGACCTTTGGGAGAGATTGACATTGTGTTTTTGAGCGACAGCAGGTTACTGCTTTTTGGCTTAGTGATTGAAACTCCACGCGCCGCCATGACCACCCCGCTTCCCTGAACGTAAAAGCTTCGCAATTTAACATCACAAAGGTCTTTAGATTCCACACACAGGAGATCACAGAATCTAATGAAATCCCTTGGAGGAGTTCGTCAAAGTATGAGGCCTGAAAAGAGGGGAAAATGTCGCCAAATTTACACATTAATTTTAAAATGGCTGACTTCCTGTTGGATTTGGGATATTGCTCCAAGAGACTTTTTTGTACATCTTGATATCTCCAATAAGCTTGCCAGGTTTCAAACTCATACATAAAACACAGAGCAGGGGCTGTTGTTTTGAAATTTTGTAGGGGGCGCTGTGGAGCCATTTTGCGCTGTTCAAGGAAAATGAACATATAAAAAGAAAGCCCTCATCACATTAGAGGTGTGCGCCAAATTTCAAGACTTTTTAAACTTTTCAAGCCCCTCAAAAGCCACTTCATCTTTCATGGTGAACTGCGCTGCCACCAGGGTGCGCTGCTCAGTTTATAGTCACAATTTTCTCACTGAAGCATCAAGAGGGACTGATGGTGATATTCACCGCTTTTGAGGTGGCCACGATGAACCTGTGAAAATCAGTACAACAAAATGAAAGACATGACATTTCCTGGTGCCACTAGGTGGCGCTCTACGTATTCCTGACAATGGGCATATCAATCTGTTCAGGGCGGGTCTGACATCATCCCTGTAAAATCTGGTACTGATCAGATTGGATTTCATTGAGTTACACTAATTTGTTTCTTCATGGCGAGACCTCAATGTTCGCCATGCTGCTGGGGTCACACCCTTCAGCTTAAAACTCACAGTTTTTCTGTAACCCAAGACCAACTCCTTAAGGCTTTCCTGGAGAAATTTGAGGCTGCAGATGTCACCCATTACAATACTGTACCCCAAAGTGTAAAACATGACATTTCCTGTTCCCACTAGGTGGCGCTGTCCCTGATGTCAAATATGGCAGTTGAAATATGTTCAGGGTGGAGCCTTATCATATGTGTCCACTTTGGTCAAGGTCGGACAATGTATGACAGAACGAGAGGCAATAAGATTTTCATGGCGAAGTCATCGAATTCGCCGTGGCGCCACGGCCTCACAGTAACCCGAAAACTCAAAAGCTCCGCAATTTAACATGGCCCAGGTGTGTAGTTGACACTGACCAAATATGAAGCTTGTACGATGAAATTCCAATGAGGAGTTTCAAAAGTTCGAGGCATGGAAATGGCAAAATTAGAGCCAAAATGTCACCTTCACTTCCAAATGGCGGACTTCCTGTTGGGTTAGGCGCCAATGGCCATAATAGACTTTTTTTGTTCGTCTTGGAATGATAGATATGTGTGCCAATTTTTATACATGTAGCTCAAACGATGTGTCTCGTAGGGCTGCATTTAACAAGGCATAGGTGGCGCCTACAGAGCCATTTTTCCCACATGCTCATATGTAAAACCATTAAAATACAAAATTTTCACCAGACCTGGCATGTGCAAAATTTCATGAGTTTTTGAGCATGTTTAAGCCCTCAAAAAAGGCCTTTCATTGTGCAAAATTTCAAGAGTTTTAATGAGCATGTTAATAGCCCTCAAAAAATAATAATAAATGTTTTGCCAGAGCAGAATAATAATAATAATAATAATTAAAGCTGCAAGCAGCGATATGAGGGCCCTCGCACCCTCGGCGCGCGGCCGAGCCAAGCCCAACACCTAAAACCAGCTCCGATCTGATGTCACATTGATGGAATTCATGCATTTAACCACCAGCTAAAATTTCATCTCATTCAACCATTATTATAGTCGTCCCACTAGGTGGCGCCTAACCATTACTGACAAATGGCATAACAAACATTTCCGAGCTCGAGTCTCATCACGCCTGCGACCTTTGGGAGAGATTGACATTGTGTTTTTGAGCGACAGCAGGTTACTGCTTTTTGGCGAGTGATTGAAACCCACGCGCCGCCATGACCACCCCTGCTTCCTGAACGTAAAAAGCTTCGCAATTTAACATCACAAAGGTCTTTAGATTCCACACACAGGAGATCGCAGAAATCTAATGAAATCCCTTGGAGGAGTTCACAAAGTATGAGGCCTGAAAAGAGGGGAAAATGTCGCCAAATTTACACATTAATTTTAAAATGGCTGACTTCCTGTTGGATTTGGGATATTGCTCCAAGAGACTTTTTGTACATCTTGATATCTCCAATAAGCTTGCCAGGTTTCAAACTCATACATAAAACACAGAGCAGGGGCTGTTGTTTTGAAATTTTGTAGGGGGCGCTGGGAGGAGCCATTTTGCGCTGTTCAAGGAAAATGAACATATAAAAAGAAATCCTCATCACATTAGAGGTGTGCGCCAAATTTCAAGACTTTTTAAACTTTTCAAGCCCCTCAAAAGCCACTTCATCTTTCATGGTGAACTGCGCTGCCACCAGGGTGCGCCTGCTCAGTTTATAGTCACAATTTTCTCACTGAAGCATCAAGAGGGACTGATGGTGATATTCACCGCTTTTGAGGTGGCCACGATGAACCTGTGAAAATCAGTACAACAAAATGAAAGACATGACATTTCCTGGTGCCACTAGGTGGCGCTCTACGTATTCCTGACAATGGGCATATCAATCTGTTCAGGGCGGGTCTGACATCATCCCTGTAAAATCTGGTACTGATCAGATTGGATTTCATTGAGTTACACTAATTTGTTTCTTCATGGCGAGACCTCAATGTTCGCCATGCTGCTGGGGTCACACCCTTCAGCGAAAAACTCACAGTTTTCTGTAACCCAAGACCAACTCCTTAAGGCTTTCCTGGAGAAATTTGAGGCTGCAGATGTCACCCATTACAATACTGTACCCCAAAGTGTAAAACATGACATTTCCTGTTCCCACTAGGTGGCGCTGTCCCTGATGTCAAATATGGCAGTTGAAATATGTTCAGGGTGGAGCTTTATCATATGTGTCCACTTTGGTCAAGGTCGGACAATGTATGACAGAACGAGAGGCAATAAGATTTTCATGGCGAGTCATCGAATTTCGCCGTGGCGCCACGGCCTCACAGTATCCCGAAAACTCAAAGCTCCGCAATTTAACATGGCCCAGGTGTGTAGTTGACACTGACCAAATATGAAGCTTGTACGATGAAATTCCAATGAGGAGTTCGCAAAAGTTCGAGGCATGGAAATGGCAAAATTAGAGCCAAAATGTCACCTTCACTTCCAAATGGCGGACTTCCTGTTGGGTTTAGGACAATGGTCATAATAGACTTTTTTTTGTTCGCCTTGGCATGATACACATGTGTGCCAAATTTTATACATGTAGGTCAAACCATGTGTTCGTAGGGCTGCATTTCATAGGGCATAGGTGGCGCTACAGAGCCATTTCCCAGTGCTCATATGCAAAAACCATTAAAATACAAAATTTTTCACCAGACCTGGCATGTGTGCAAAATTTCATGAGTTTTTTGAGCATGTTAAAGCCCTCAAAAGGCCGATTCATTTTTTTGAATAATAATAAATAATAATAATAATAATAATAATAATAATAATAAAAGCTGCAATAATAATAGATATGAGGGCCCTCAGTAGGCTCAGACTTTTGTGCTCGGCCCCAATTAAAGCTGCAAGAGCATGAGGGCCCCTCAGACCCCGCGCCGAGCCAAGCCCAACACCTAAAACCAGCGCCCGATCTGATGTCACATTGATGGAATTCATGCATTTAACCACCAGCTAAAATTTCATCTCATTCAACCATTATTATAGTCGTCCCACTAGGTGGCGCCTAACCATTACTGACAAATGGCATAACAAACATTTCCGAGCTCGAGTCTCATCACGCCATGACCTTTGGGAGAGATTGACATTGTGTTTTTGAGCGACAGCAGGTTACTGCTTTTTGGCGAGTGATTGAAACCCACGCGCCGCCATGACCACCCCGCTTCCCTGAACGTAAAAGCTTCGCAATTTAACATCACAAAGGTCTTTAGATTCCACACACAGGAGATCGCAGAAATCTAATGAAATCCCTTGGAGGAGTTCACAAAGTATGAGGCCTGAAAAGAGGGGAAAATGTCGCCAAATTTACACATTAATTTTAAAATGGCTGACTTCCTGTTGGATTTGGGATATTGCTCCAAGAGACTTTTTTGTACATCTTGATATCTCCAATAAGCTTGCCAGGTTTCAAACTCATACATAAAACACAGAGCAGGGGCTGTTGTTTTGAAATTTTGTAGGGGCGCTGTGGAGCCATTTTGCGCTGTTCAAGGAAAATGAACATATAAAAGAAATCCTCATCACATTAGAGGTGTGCGCCAAATTTCAAGACTTTTTAAACTTTTCAAGCCCCTCAAAAGCCACTTCATCTTTCATGGTGAACTGCGCTGCCACCAGGGTGCGCCTGCTCAGTTTATAGTCACAATTTTCTCACTGAAGCATCAAGAGGGACTGATGGTGATATTCACCGCTTTTGAGGTGGCCACGATGAACCTGTGAAAATCAGTACAACAAAATGAAAGACATGACATTTCCTGGTGCCACTAGGTGGCGCTCTACGTATTCCTGACAATGGGCATATCAATCTGTTCAGGGCGGGTCTGACATCATCCCTGTAAAATCTGGTACTGATCAGATTGGATTTCATTGAGTTACACTAATTTGTTTCTTCATGGCGAGACCTCAATGTTCGCCATGCTGCTGGGGTCACACCTTCAGCGAAAACTCACAGTTTTTTCTGTAACCCAAGACCAACTCCTTAAGGCTTTCCTGGAGAAATTTGAGGCTGCAGATGTCACCCATTACAATACTGTACCCCAAAGTGTAAAACATGACATTTCCTGTTCCCACTAGGTGGCGCTGTCCCTGATGTCAAATATGGCAGTTGAAATATGTTCAGGGTGGAGCCTTATCATATGTGTCCACTTTGGTCAAGGTCGGACAATGTATGACAGAACGAGAGGCAATAAGATTTTCATGGCGAGTCATCGAATTCGCCGTGGCGCCACGGCCTCACAGTAACCCGAAAACTCAAAAGCTCCGCAATTTAACATGGCCCAGGTGTGTAGTTGACACTGACCAAATATGAAGCTTGTACGATGAAATTCCAATGAGGAGTTCGCAAAAGTTCGAGGCATGGAAATGGCAAAATTAGAGCCAAATGTCACCTTCACTTCCAAATGGCGGACTTCCTGTTGGGTTTAGGACATGGCCATAATAGACTTTTTTGTGTGCGCCTCCGAACGTTAGATATGTGTTCCGAGTTTTATACATGTAGGTCATACCCATCTCGGGGCTGCTTTCATTTTTCTAGGTGGCGCTACTGAGCCATTTCCCAGTCCTGGACATGTCACGGACATTAAAATACAAAAAATTTTCACCAGACCTGACGCTGTGTGCAAAATTTCATGAGTTTTGAGCATGTTTAGGCCCTCAAAAGGCCGATTCATTTTCATTAATAATAATAATAATAATAATAATAATAATAATAATAATAATAAAGCTGCAAGAAGCGATATGAGGGCCTCGCACTAATTAAAGCTGCAAGCGATATGAGGGCCCTCGAGCCAAGCCCAACACCTAAAACCAGCGCTCCGATCTGATGTCACATTGATGGAATTCATGCATTTAACCACCAGCTAAAATTTCATCTCATTCAACCATTATTATAGTCGTCCCACTAGGTGGCGCCTAACCATTACTGACAAATGGCATAACAAACATTTCCGAGCTCGAGTCTCATCACGCCATGCGACCTTTGGGAGAGATTGACATTGTGTTTTTGAGCGACAGCAGGTTACTGCTTTTTGGCTTAGTGATTGAAACTCCACGCGCCGCCATGGGACCACCCCTGCTTCCCTGAACGTAAAAGCTTCGCAATTTAACATCACAAAGGTCTTTAGATTCCACACACAGGAGATCGCGCAAATCTAATGAAATCCCTTGGAGGAGTTCACAAAGTATGAGGCCTGAAAAGAGGGGAAAATGTCGCCAAATTTACACATTAATTTTAAAATGGCTGACTTCCTGTTGGATTTGGGATATTGCTCCAAGAGACTTTTTTTGTACATCTTGATATCTCCAATAAGCTTGCCAGGTTTCAAACTCATACATAAAACACAGAGCAGGGGCTGTTGTTTTGAAATTTTGTAGGGGCGCTGTGGAGCCATTTTGCGCTGTTCAAGGAAAATGAACATATAAAAAGAAATCCTCATCACATTAGAGGTGTGCGCCAAATTTCAAGACTTTTTAAACTTTTCAAGCCCCTCAAAAGCCACTTCATCTTTCATGGTGAACTGCGCTGCCACCAGGGTGCGCCTGCTCAGTTTATAGTCACAATTTTTCACTGAAGCATCAAGAGGGACTGATGGTGATATTCACCGCTTTTGAGGTGGCCACGATGAACCTGTGAAAATCAGTACAACAAAATGAAAGACATGACATTTCCTGGTGCCACTAGGTGGCGCTCTACGTATTCCTGACAATGGGCATATCAATCTGTTCAGGGCGGGTCTGACATCATCCCTGTAAAATCTGGTACTGATCAGATTGGATTTCATTGAGTTACACTAATTTGTTTCTTCATGGCGAGACCTCAATGTTCGCCATGCTGCTGGGGTCACACCCTTCAGCTTAAAAACTCACAGTTTTTTCTGTAACCCAAGACCAACTCCTTAAGGCTTTCCTGGAGAAATTTGAGGCTGCAGATGTCACCCATTACAATACTGTACCCCAAAGTGTAAAACATGACATTTCCTGTTCCCACTAGGTGGCGCTGTCCCTGATGTCAAATATGGCAGTTGAAATATGTTCAGGGTGGAGCCTTATCATATGTGTCCACTTTGGTCAAGGTCGGACAATGTATGACAGAACGAGAGGCAATAAGATTTTCATGGCGAAGTCATCGAACCGCCGTGGCGCCACGGCCTCACAGTAACCCGAAAACTCAAAAGCTCCGCAATTTAACATGGCCCAGGTGTGTAGTTGACACTGACCAAATATGAAGCTTGTACGATGAAATTCCAATGAGGAGTTCGCAAAAGTTCGAGGCATGGAAATGGCAAAATTAGAGCCAAAATGTCACCTTCACTTCCAAATGGCGGACTTCCTGTTGGGTTTAGGACATGGCCATAATAGACTTTTTTGTGCGCCTCCGAACGTTAGATATGTGTTCCAGTTTTATACATGTAGGTCATACCCATCTCGGGGCTCGCTTTCATTTTTCTAGGTGGCGCCACTGAGCCAATTTTCCTGGACATGTCTACGGACATTAAAATACAAAAATTTTCACCAGACCTGACGATGTGCAAATTTCATGAGTTTTCGAGCATGTTTAGGCCCCTCAAAAACCATTAAAATATAATAATAATAAAATTTTCACCAGATAATAATAATAATAATAATAAAAATAATAATGAATAATAAGAAGCATGTTAATAGCCTTCAGATAAATAATAATAAATAATAATAATAATAATTGTGCTAATAATAATAATTAAAGCTGCAAGAAGCGATATGAGGGCCCTCGCCTCACCGGCGCACGCCGAGCCAAGCCCAACACCTAAAACCAGCGCTCCGATCTGATGTCACATTGATGGAATTCATGCATTTAACCACCAGCTAAAATTTCATCTCATTCAACCATTATTATAGTCGTCCCACTAGGTGGCGCCTAACCATTACTGACAAATGGCATAACAAACATTTCCGAGCTCGAGTCTCATCACGCCTGCGACCTTTGGGAGAGATTGACATTGTGTTTTTGAGCGACAGCAGGTTACTGCTTTTTGGCGAGTGATTGAAACTCCACGTGCCGCCATGACCACCCCGCTTCCCTGAACGTAAAAGCTTCGCAATTTAACATCACAAAGGTCTTTAGATTCCACACACAGGAGATCGCAGAATCTAATGAAATCCCTTGGAGGAGTTCACAAAGTATGAGGCCTGAAAAGAGGGGAAAATGTCGCCAAATTTACACATTAATTTTAAAATGGCTGACTTCCTGTTGGATTTGGGATATTGCTCCAAGAGACTTTTTTGTACATCTTGATATCTCCAATAAGCTTGCCAGGTTTCAAACTCATACATAAAACACAGAGCAGGGGCTGTTGTTTTGAAATTTTGTAGGGGGCGCTGTGGAGCCATTTTGCGCTGTTCAAGGAAAATGAACATATAAAAAGAAATCCTCATCACATTAGAGGTGTGCGCCAAATTTCAAGACTTTTTAAACTTTTCAAGCCCCTCAAAAGCCACTTCATCTTTCATGGTGAACTGCGCTGCCACCAGGGTGCGCCTGCTCAGTTTATAGTCACAATTTTCTCACTGAAGCATCAAGAGGGACTGATGGTGATATTCACCGCTTTTGAGGTGGCCACGATGAACCTGTGAAAATCAGTACAACAAAATGAAAGACATGACATTTCCTGGTGCCACTAGGTGGCGCTCTACGTATTCCTGACAATGGGCATATCAATCTGTTCAGGGCGGGTCTGACATCATCCCTGTAAAATCTGGTACTGATCAGATTGGATTTCATTGAGTTACACTAATTTGTTTCTTCATGGCGAGACCTCAATGTTCGCCATGCTGCTGGGGTCACACCTTCAGCGAAAACTCACAGTTTTCTGTAA
Organism: Oreochromis aureus; assembly: GCF_013358895.1. Taxonomy (NCBI): domain Eukaryota; kingdom Metazoa; phylum Chordata; class Actinopteri; order Cichliformes; family Cichlidae; genus Oreochromis; species Oreochromis aureus. The sequence goes on along the minus strand of NC_052955.1, from coordinate 29,589,019 downwards.
CCCAAGACCAACTCCTTAAGGCTTTCCTGGAGAAATTTGAGGCTGCAGATGTCACCCATTACAATACTGTACCCCAAAGTGTAAAACATGACATTTCCTGTTCCCACTAGGTGGCGCTGTCCCTGATGTCAAATATGGCAGTTGAAATATGTTCAGGGTGGAGCCTTATCATATGTGTCCACTTTGGTCAAGGTCGGACAATGTATGACAGAACGAGAGGCAATAAGATTTTCATGGCGAGTCATCGAACCGCCGTGGCGCCACGGCCTCACAGTAACCCGAAAACTCAAAGCTCCGCAATTTAACATGGCCCAGGTGTGTAGTTGACACTGACCAAATATGAAGCTTGTACGATGAAATTCCAATGAGGAGTTCGCAAAAGTTCGAGGCATGGAAATGGCAAAATTAGAGCCAAAATGTCACCTTCACTTCCAAATGGCGGACTTCCTGTTGGGTTTAGGACATGGCCATAATAGACTTTTTGTGTGCGCCTTGGAACGTTAGATATGTGTTCCGAGTTTCATACATGTATGTAGGTCATACCCATCTCGGGGGCTGCATTTCATTTTTCTAGGTGGCGCTACTGAGCCATTTTCCCAGTGACATATCACGGACATTAAAAATACAAAATTTTCACCAGACCTGACGCATGCCTGCAAAATTTCATGAGTTTTCGAGCATGTTTATGCCCTCAAAAGGCCGATTCTCATAATAATAATAATAATAATAATAATAATAATAATAATAATAATCATAATAATAAAGCCCTCAAAATTAATAATAATAATAATAATAATAATAATAATAATAATAATAATAAGAAACAGAATAATATAATAATTAAAGCTGCAAGCAGCTAATATGCAAGAAGCGAGATGAGGGCCTCAGACTCGGCGCGCCGAGCCAAGCCCAACACCTAAAACCAGCGCTCCGATCTGATGTCACATTGATGGAATTCATGCATTTAACCACCAGCTAAAATTTCATCTCATTCAACCATTATTATAGTCGTCCCACTAGGTGGCGCCTAACCATTACTGACAAATGGCATAACAAACATTTCCGAGCTCGAGTCTCATCACGCCCATGCACCTTTGGGAGAGATTGACATTGTGTTTTTGAGCGACAGCAGGTTACTGCTTTTTGGCTAGTGATTGAAACTCCACGTGCCGCCATGACCACCCCTGCTTCCCTGAACGTAAAAGCTTCGCAATTTAACATCACAAAGGTCTTTAGATTCCACACACAGGAGATCGCAGAAATCTAATGAAATCCCTTGGAGGAGTTCACAAAGTATGAGGCCTGAAAAGAGGGGAAAATGTCGCCAAATTTACACATTAATTTTAAAATGGCTGACTTCCTGTTGGATTTGGGATATTGCTCCAAGAGACTTTTTGTACATCTTGATATCTCCAATAAGCTTGCCAGGTTTCAAACTCATACATAAAACACAGAGCAGGGGCTGTTGTTTTGAAATTTTGTAGGGGGCGCTGTGGAGCCATTTTGCGCTGTTCAAGGAAAATGAACATATAAAAAGAAATCCTCATCACATTAGAGGTGTGCGCCAAATTTCAAGACTTTTTAAACTTTTCAAGCCCCTCAAAAGCCACTTCATCTTTCATGGTGAACTGCGCTGCCACCAGGGTGCGCTGCTCAGTTTATAGTCACAATTTTCTCACTGAAGCATCAAGAGGGACTGATGGTGATATTCACCGCTTTTGAGGTGGCCACGATGAACCTGTGAAAATCAGTACAACAAAATGAAAGACATGACATTTCCTGGTGCCACTAGGTGGCGCTCTACGTATTCCTGACAATGGGCATATCAATCTGTTCAGGGCGGGTCTGACATCATCCCTGTAAAATCTGGTACTGATCAGATTGGATTTCATTGAGTTACACTAATTTGTTTCTTCATGGCGAGACCTCAATGTTCGCCATGCTGCTGGGGTCACACCCTTCAGCGAAAACTCACAGTTTTCTGTAACCCAAGACCAACTCCTTAAGGCTTTCCTGGAGAAATTTGAGGCTGCAGATGTCACCCATTACAATACTGTACCCCAAAGTGTAAAACATGACATTTCCTGTTCCCACTAGGTGGCGCTGTCCCTGATGTCAAATATGGCAGTTGAAATATGTTCAGGGTGGAGCCTTATCATATGTGTCCACTTTGGTCAAGGTCGGACAATGTATGACAGAACGAGAGGCAATAAGATTTTCATGGCGAGTCATCGAATTCGCCGTGGCGCCACGGCCTCACAGTAACCCGAAAACTCAAAGCTCCGCAATTTAACATGGCCCAGGTGTGTAGTTGACACTGACCAAATATGAAGCTTGTACGATGAAATTCCAATGAGGAGTTCGCAAAAGTTCGAGGCATGGAAATGGCAAAATTAGAGCCAAAATGTCACCTTCACTTCCAAATGGCGGACTTCCTGTTGGGTTTAGGACATGGCCATAATAGACTTTTTTTGCTGCTCCGAACGTTAGATATGTGTTCCAGTTTTATACATGTAGGTCATACCCATCTCGGGGCTGCATTTCATTTTTCTAGGTGGCGCTACTGAGCCAATTTTCCTGGACATGTCTACGGACATTAAAATACAAAATTTTCACCAGACCTGACATGTGTGCAAAATTTCATGAGTTTTCGAGCATGTTTAGGCCCTCAAAAGGCCGATTCATTTTTGCCGAAATAATAATAATAATAATAATAATAATAATAATAATAATAATAATAATAATAATAAAAATAAGAATAATAGGGCCTTCGTGAGCATAATAATAATAATAATAATAATAAGAAAGAGCAGATACAATAGGGCCTTCAGACTTTGTGCTCGGGGCCCTAATTAAAGCTGCAAGCAGCGATATGAGGGCCCTCGCACCCCGCGCCGAGCCAAGCCCAACACCTAAAACCAGCGCTCCGATCTGATGTCACATTGATGGAATTCATGCATTTAACCACCAGCTAAAATTTCATCTCATTCAACCATTATTATAGTCGTCCCACTAGGTGGCGCCTAACCATTACTGACAAATGGCATAACAAACATTTCCGAGCTCGAGTCTCATCACGCCTGCGACCTTTGGGAGAGATTGACATTGTGTTTTTGAGCGACAGCAGGTTACTGCTTTTTGGCGAGTGATTGAAACTCCACGTGCCGCCATGACCACCCCGCTTCCCTGAACGTAAAAGCTTCGCAATTTAACATCACAAAGGTCTTTAGATTCCACACACAGGAGATCGCGTAGAATCTAATGAAATCCCTTGGAGGAGTTCACAAAGTATGAGGCCTGAAAAGAGGGGAAAATGTCGCCAAATTTACACATTAATTTTAAAATGGCTGACTTCCTGTTGGATTTGGGATATTGCTCCAAGAGACTTTTTTTTGTACATCTTGATATCTCCAATAAGCTTGCCAGGTTTCAAACTCATACATAAAACACAGAGCAGGGGCTGTTGTTTTGAAATTTTGTAGGGGGCGCTGTGGAGCCATTTTGCGCTGTTCAAGGAAAATGAACATATAAAAGAAATCCCTCATCACATTAGAGGTGTGCGCCAAATTTCAAGACTTTTTAAACTTTTCAAGCCCCTCAAAAGCCACTTCATCTTTCATGGTGAACTGCGCTGCCACCAGGGTGCGCCTGCTCAGTTTATAGTCACAATTTTCTCACTGAAGCATCAAGAGGGACTGATGGTGATATTCACCGCTTTTGAGGTGGCCACGATGAACCTGTGAAAATCAGTACAACAACAAAATGAAAGACATGACATTTCCTGGTGCCACTAGGTGGCGCTCTACGTATTCCTGACAATGGGCATATCAATCTGTTCAGGGCGGGTCTGACATCATCCCTGTAAAATCTGGTACTGATCAGATTGGATTTCATTGAGTTACACTAATTTGTTTCTTCATGGCGAGACCTCAATGTTCGCCATGCTGCTGGGGTCACACCCTTCAGCGAAAACTCACACAGTTTTCTGTAACCCAAGACCAACTCCTTAAGGCTTTCCTGGAGAAATTTGAGGCTGCAGATGTCACCCATTACAATACTGTACCCCAAAGTGTAAAACATGACATTTCCTGTTCCCACTAGGTGGCGCTGTCCCTGATGTCAAATATGGCAGTTGAAATATGTTCAGGGTGGAGCCTTATCATATGTGTCCACTTTGGTCAAGGTCGGACAATGTATGACAGAACGAGAGGCAATAAGATTTTCATGGCGAGTCATCGAATTCGCCGTGGCGCCACGGCCTCACAGTATCCCTAAAACTCAAAGCTCCGCAATTTAACATGGCCCAGGTGTGTAGTTGACACTGACCAAATATGAAGCTTGTACGATGAAATTCCAATGAGGAGTTCGCAAAAAGTTCGAGGCATGGAAATGGCAAAATTAGAGCCAAAATGTCACCTTCACTTCCAAATGGCGGACTTCCTGTTGGGTTAGGACATGGCCCCAATAGACTTTTTGTTCGTCTTGGCAATGATAGATATGTGTGCCAAATTTTATACATGTAGCTCAAAACGATGTGTTCGTAGGGCTGCGCTTTTAACAAGGCATAGGTGGCGCTACAGAGCCATTTTCCTGGACATGCTCATATGTAAAACCATTAAAATACAAAATTTTCACCAGACCTGACATGTGTGCAAAATTTCATGAGTTTTTGAGCATGTTTAAAGCCCTCAAAAAATTCATTTTCATTTAATAATAATAATAATAATAATAATAATAATAATAATAATAATAATAATAATATAATAACTTTGTGCTGCAAGAAGCGATATGAGGGCCCTCGCACCTCGATATGAGGCGCCGAGCCAAGCCCAACACCTAAAACCAGCGCTCCGATCTGATGTCACATTGATGGAATTCATGCATTTAACCACCAGCTAAAATTTCATCTCATTCAACCATTATTATAGTCGTCCCACTAGGTGGCGCCTAACCATTACTGACAAATGGCATAACAAACATTTCCGAGCTCGAGTCTCATCACGCCCATGACCTTTGGGAGAGATTGACATTGTGTTTTTGAGCGACAGCAGGTTACTGCTTTTTGGCGAGTGATTGAACTCCACGCGCCGCCATGACCACCCCTGCTTCCCTGAACGTAAAAGCTTCGCAATTTAACATCACAAAGGTCTTTAGATTCCACACACAGGAGATCGGTAAATCTAATGAAATCCCTTGGAGGAGTTCACAAAGTATGAGGCCTGAAAAGAGGGGAAAATGTCGCCAAATTTACACATTAATTTTAAAATGGCTGACTTCCTGTTGGATTTGGGATATTGCTCCAAGAGACTTTTTTTGTACATCTTGATATCTCCAATAAGCTTGCCAGGTTTCAAACTCATACATAAAACACAGAGCAGGGGCTGTTGTTTTGAAATTTTGTAGGGGGCGCTGTGGAGCCATTTTGCGCTGTTCAAGGAAAATGAACATATAAAAAGAAATCCTCATCACATTAGAGGTGTGCGCCAAATTTCAAGACTTTTTAAACTTTTCAAGCCCCTCAAAAGCCACTTCATCTTTCATGGTGAACTGCGCTGCCACCAGGGTGCGCCTGCTCAGTTTATAGTCACAATTTTCTCACTGAAGCATCAAGAGGGACTGATGGTGATATTCACCGCTTTTGAGGTGGCCACGATGAACCTGTGAAAATCAGTACAACAAAATGAAAGACATGACATTTCCTGGTGCCACTAGGTGGCGCTCTACGTATTCCTGACAATGGGCATATCAATCTGTTCAGGGCGGGTCTGACATCATCCCTGTAAAATCTGGTACTGATCAGATTGGATTTCATTGAGTTACACTAATTTGTTTCTTCATGGCGAGACCTCAATGTTCGCCATGCTGCTGGGGTCACACCCTTCAGCTAAAACTCACAGTTTTTCTGTAACCCAAGACCAACTCCTTAAGGCTTTCCTGGAGAAATTTGAGGCTGCAGATGTCACCCATTACAATACTGTACCCCAAAGTGTAAAACATGACATTTCCTGTTCCCACTAGGTGGCGCTGTCCCTGATGTCAAATATGGCAGTTGAAATATGTTCAGGGTGGAGCCTTATCATATGTGTCCACTTTGGTCAAGGTCGGACAATGTATGACAGAACGAGAGGCAATAAGATTTTCATGGCGAGTCATCGAAATTCGCCGTGGCGCCACGGCCTCACAGTAACCCGAAAACTCAAAGCTCCGCAATTTAACATGGCCCAGGTGTGTAGTTGACACTGACCAAATATGAAGCTTGTACGATGAAATTCCAATGAGGAGTTCGCAAAAGTTCGAGGCATGGAAATGGCAAAATTAGAGCCAAAATGTCACCTTCACTTCCAAATGGCGGACTTCCTGTTGGGTTTAGGACATGGCCATAATAGACTTTTTTTGTGCGCCTCCGAACGTTAGATATGTGTTCCGAGTTTTATACATGTAGGTCAAATACCCATCTCGGGGCTGCTTTTCATTTTTCTAGGTGGCGCTACTGAGCCATTTTCCCTGGACATGTCTAAAACGGACATTAAAATACAAAATTTTCACCAGACCTGACATGTGCAAAATTTCATGAGTTTTCGAGCATGTTTAGCCCTCAAAATGATTTAAAGCCCTCAAAAATAATAATAATAATAATAATAATAATAATAATAATAATAATAATAATAAAGCAGATAGATAATAGCCTTCGACTTTGTGATAATGAGAAACGGAGCAGATATATAGGGCCTTCAGAAGTGCTCGGCTAATTAAAGCTGCAAGAGCGATATGAGGGCCCTCGCGCGGCCGAGCCAAGCCCAACACCTAAAACCAGCGCTCCGATCTGATGTCACATTGATGGAATTCATGCATTTAACCACCAGCTAAAATTTCATCTCATTCAACCATTATTATAGTCGTCCCACTAGGTGGCGCCTAACCATTACTGACAAATGGCATAACAAACATTTCCGAGCTCGAGTCTCATCACGCCTGCGACCTTTGGGAGAGATTGACATTGTGTTTTTGAGCGACAGCAGGTTACTGCTTTTTGGCTTAGTGATTGAAACTCCACGTGCCGCCATGACCACCCCGCTTCCCTGAACGTAAAAGCTTCGCAATTTAACATCACAAAGGTCTTTAGATTCCACACACAGGAGATCGCGTAAATCTAATGAAATCCCTTGGAGGAGTTCGTCAAAGTATGAGGCCTGAAAAGAGGGGAAAATGTCGCCAAATTTACACATTAATTTTAAAATGGCTGACTTCCTGTTGGATTTGGGATATTGCTCCAAGAGACTTTTTTGTACATCTTGATATCTCCAATAAGCTTGCCAGGTTTCAAACTCATACATAAAACACAGAGCAGGGGCTGTTGTTTTGAAATTTTGTAGGGGGCGCTGTGGAGCCATTTTGCGCTGTTCAAGGAAAATGAACATATAAAAAGAAATCCCTCATCACATTAGAGGTGTGCGCCAAATTTCAAGACTTTTTAAACTTTTCAAGCCCCTCAAAAGCCACTTCATCTTTCATGGTGAACTGCGCTGCCACCAGGGTGCGCTGCTCAGTTTATAGTCACAATTTTCTCACTGAAGCATCAAGAGGGACTGATGGTGATATTCACCGCTTTTGAGGTGGCCACGATGAACCTGTGAAAATCAGTACAACAAAATGAAAGACATGACATTTCCTGGTGCCACTAGGTGGCGCTCTACGTATTCCTGACAATGGGCATATCAATCTGTTCAGGGCGGGTCTGACATCATCCCTGTAAAATCTGGTACTGATCAGATTGGATTTCATTATTGAGTTACACTAATTTGTTTCTTCATGGCGAGACCTCAATGTTCGCCATGCTGCTGGGGTCACACCCTTCAGCGAAAACTCACAGTTTTTCTGTAACCCAAGACCAACTCCTTAAGGCTTTCCTGGAGAAATTTGAGGCTGCAGATGTCACCCATTACAATACTGTACCCCAAAGTGTAAAACATGACATTTCCTGTTCCCACTAGGTGGCGCTGTCCCTGATGTCAAATATGGCAGTTGAAATATGTTCAGGGTGGAGCCTTATCATATGTGTCCACTTTGGTCAAGGTCGGACAATGTATGACAGAACGAGAGGCAATAAGATTTTCATGGCGAGTCATCGAAACCGCCGTGGCGCCACGGCCTCACAGTAATCCCGAAAACTCAAAGCTCCGCAATTTAACATGGCCCAGGTGTGTAGTTGACACTGACCAAATATGAAGCTTGTACGATGAAATTCCAATGAGGAGTTCGCAAAAGTTCGAGGCATGGAAATGGCAAAATTAGAGCCAAAATGTCACCTTCACTTCCAAATGGCGGACTTCCTGTTGGGTTTAGGACATGGCCATAATAGACTTTTTTGTGCTGCCTCCGAACGTTAGATATGTGTTCCAGTTTTATACATGTAGGTCATAACCATCTCGGGGCTCGCTTTCATTTTTCTAGGTGGCGCTACTGAGCCAATTTTTCCTGGACATGTCTCACGGACATTAAAATACAAATTTTTTCACCAGACCTGTGCAAAATTTCATGAGTTTTGTGCAAAATTTCATGAGTTTTGAGCATGTTAAGCCCCTCAAAAGGCATTTGTCAAATAATAATAAATAATAATAATAATAATAATAATAATAATAATAATAATAATTAAAGCTGCAAGCAGCGATATGAGGGCCCTCGCACCTCGGGCGCCGCCGAGCCAAGCCCAACACCTAAAACCAGCGCTCCGATCTGATGTCACATTGATGGAATTCATGCATTTAACCACCAGCTAAAATTTCATCTCATTCAACCATTATTATAGTCGTCCCACTAGGTGGCGCCTAACCATTACTGACAAATGGCATAACAAACATTTCCGAGCTCGAGTCTCATCACGCCCATGAACCTTGGGGAGAGATTGACATTGTGTTTTTGAGCGACAGCAGGTTACTGCTTTTTGGCGAGTGATTGAAACTCCACGCGCCGCCATGACCACCCGCGCTTCCTGAACGTAAAAGCTTCGCAATTTAACATCACAAAGGTCTTTAGATTCCACACACAGGAGATCGCAGTAAATCTAATGAAATCCCTTGGAGGAGTTCACAAAGTATGAGGCCTGAAAAGAGGGGAAAATGTCGCCAAATTTACACATTAATTTTAAAATGGCTGACTTCCTGTTGGATTTGGGATATTGCTCCAAGAGACTTTTTTGTACATCTTGATATCTCCAATAAGCTTGCCAGGTTTCAAACTCATACATAAAACACAGAGCAGGGGCTGTTGTTTTGAAATTTTGTAGGGGGCGCTGTGGAGCCATTTTGCGCTGTTCAAGGAAAATGAACATATAAAAAGAAATCCCTCATCACATTAGAGGTGTGCGCCAAATTTCAAGACTTTTTAAACTTTTCAAGCCCCTCAAAAGCCACTTCATCTTTCATGGTGAACTGCGCTGCCACCAGGGTGCGCCTGCTCAGTTTATAGTCACAATTTTCTCACTGAAGCATCAAGAGGGACTGATGGTGATATTCACCGCTTTTGAGGTGGCCACGATGAACCTGTGAAAATCAGTACAACAAAATGAAAGACATGACATTTCCTGGTGCCACTAGGTGGCGCTCTACGTATTCCTGACAATGGGCATATCAATCTGTTCAGGGCGGGTCTGACATCATCCCTGTAAAATCTGGTACTGATCAGATTGGATTTCATTGAGTTACACTAATTTGTTTCTTCATGGCGAGACCTCAATGTTCGCCATGCTGCTGGGGTCACACCCTTCAGCGAAAACTCACAGTTTTTCTGTAACCCAAGACCAACTCCTTAAGGCTTTCCTGGAGAAATTTGAGGCTGCAGATGTCACCCATTACAATACTGTACCCCAAAGTGTAAAACATGACATTTCCTGTTCCCACTAGGTGGCGCTGTCCCTGGTGTCAAATATGGCAGTTGAAATATGTTCAGGGTGGAGCCTTATCATATGTGTCCACTTTGGTCAAGGTCGGACAATGTATGACAGAACGAGAGGCAATAAGATTTTCATGGCGAGTCATCGAACCGCCGCCGTGGCGCCACGGCCTCACAGTAACCCGAAAACTCAAAGCTCCGCAATTTAACATGGCCCAGGTGTGTAGTTGACACTGACCAAATATGAAGCTTGTACGATGAAATTCCAATGAGGAGTTCGCAAAAGTTCGAGGCATGGAAATGGCAAAATTAGAGCCAAAATGTCACCTTCACTTCCAAATGGCGGACTTCCTGTTGGGTTTAGGACATGGCCATAATAGACTTTTTTGTGCGCCTCCGAACGTTAGATATGTGTTCCGAGTTTTATACATGTAGGTCATACCCATCTCGGGGCTCGCTTTCATTTTTCTAGGTGGCGCTACTGAGCCAATTTTCCCTGGACATGTCTCACGGACATTAAAATACAAAATTTTCACCAGACCTGACGAGTGTGCAAAATTTCATGAGTTTTCGAGCATGTTTAGGCCCTCAAAAGGCCGATTAATTTATATAATAATAATAATAATAATAATAATAATAATAATAAAGCTGCATTAATTAAAGCGATATGATGGGCCCTCGCACTCGGCGCGCCGAGCCAAGCCCAACACCTAAAACCAGCGCTCCGATCTGATGTCACATTGATGGAATTCATGCATTTAACCACCAGCTAAAATTTCATCTCATTCAACCATTATTATAGTCGTCCCACTAGGTGGCGCCTAACCATTACTGACAAATGGCATAACAAACATTTCCGAGCTCGAGTCTCATCACGCCCATGACCTTTGGGAGAGATTGACATTGTGTTTTTGAGCGACAGCAGGTTACTGCTTTTTGGCTTAGTGATTGAAACTCCACGTGCCGCCATGACCACCCCGCTTCCCTGAACGTAAAAGCTTCGCAATTTAACATCACAAAGGTCTTTAGATTCCACACACAGGAGATCACAGTAAATCTAATGAAATCCCTTGGAGGAGTTCACAAAGTATGAGGCCTGAAAAGAGGGGAAAATGTCGCCAAATTTACACATTAATTTTAAAATGGCTGACTTCCTGTTGGATTTGGGATATTGCTCCAAGAGACTTTTTTGTACATCTTGATATCTCCAATAAGCTTGCCAGGTTTCAAACTCATACATAAAACACAGAGCAGGGGCTGTTGTTTTGAAATTTTGTAGGGGGCGCTGTGGAGCCATTTTGCGCTGTTCAAGGAAAATGAACATATAAAAAGAAATCCTCATCACATTAGAGGTGTGCGCCAAATTTCAAGACTTTTTAAACTTTTCAAGCCCCTCAAAAGCCACTTCATCTTTCATGGTGAACTGCGCTGCCACCAGGGTGCGCCTGCTCAGTTTATAGTCACAATTTTCTCACTGAAGCATCAAGAGGGACTGATGGTGATATTCACCGCTTTTGAGGTGGCCACGATGAACCTGTGAAAATCAGTACAACAAAATGAAAGACATGACATTTCCTGGTGCCACTAGGTGGCGCTCTACGTATTCCTGACAATGGGCATATCAATCTGTTCAGGGCGGGTCTGACATCATCCCTGTAAAATCTGGTACTGATCAGATTGGATTTCATTGAGTTACACTAATTTGTTTCTTCATGGCGAGACCTCAATGTTCGCCATGCTGCTGGGGTCACACCCTTCAGCTTAAAACTCACAGTTTTTCTGTAACCCAAGACCAACTCCTTAAGGCTTTCCTGGAGAAATTTGAGGCTGCAGATGTCACCCATTACAATACTGTACCCCAAAGTGTAAAACATGACATTTCCTGTTCCCACTAGGTGGCGCTGTCCCTGATGTCAAATATGGCAGTTGAAATATGTTCAGGGTGGAGCCTTATCATATGTGTCCACTTTGGTCAAGGTCGGACAATGTATGACAGAACGAGAGGCAATAAGATTTTCATGGCGAGTCATCGAAATCGCCGTGGCGCCACGGCCTCACAGTATCCCGAAAACTCAAAGCTCCGCAATTTAACATGGCCCAGGTGTGTAGTTGACACTGACCAAATATGAAGCTTGTACGATGAAATTCCAATGAGGAGTTCGCAAAAGTTCGAGGCATGGAAATGGCAAAATTAGAGCCAAAATGTCACCTTCACTTCCAAATGGCGGACTTCCTGTTGGGTTTAGGACATGGCCATAATAGACTTTTTTGTGCGCCTTGGAACGTTAGATATGTGTTCCAAGTTTTATACATGTAGGCTCAAACCATGTGTTCGGGGCTGCATAACAAGGCATAGGTGGCGCTACAGAGCCATTTCCCTGGACATGTCTACGGACATTAAAATACAAAATTTTCACCAGACCTGACGCATGTGTGCAAAATTTCATGAGTTTTTGAGCATGTTTAGGCCCTCAAAAGGCCGATTCATTTGCGAAATAAATAATAATAATAATAATAATAATAATAATAATAATAATAATAATTAAAGCTGCAATAGAAGCAGCGATATGATGAGGCCCTAATAATAATAATTAAAGCTGCAAGCAGCGATATGAGGGCCCTCGCACTCGCGCCTGGCCGAGCCAAGCCCAACACCTAAAACCAGCGCTCCGATCTGATGTCACATTGATGGAATTCATGCATTTAACCACCAGCTAAAATTTCATCTCATTCAACCATTATTATAGTCGTCCCACTAGGTGGCGCCTAACCATTACTGACAAATGGCATAACAAACATTTCCGAGCTCGAGTCTCATCACGCCATGCGACCTTTGGGAGAGATTGACATTGTGTTTTTGAGCGACAGCAGGTTACTGCTTTTTGGCGAGTGATTGAAACTCCACGTGCCGCCATGACCACCCCGCTTCCCTGAACGTAAAAGCTTCGCAATTTAACATCACAAAGGTCTTTAGATTCCACACACAGGAGATCGCAGAAATCTAATGAAATCCCTTGGAGGAGTTCGTCAAAGTATGAGGCCTGAAAAGAGGGGAAAATGTCGCCAAATTTACACATTAATTTTAAAATGGCTGACTTCCTGTTGGATTTGGGATATTGCTCCAAGAGACTTTTTTTGTACATCTTGATATCTCCAATAAGCTTGCCAGGTTTCAAACTCATACATAAAACACAGAGCAGGGGCTGTTGTTTTGAAATTTTGTAGGGGGCGCTGTGGAGCCATTTTGCGCTGTTCAAGGAAAATGAACATATAAAAAGAAATCCCTCATCACATTAGAGGTGTGCGCCAAATTTCAAGACTTTTTAAACTTTTCAAGCCCCTCAAAAGCCACTTCATCTTTCATGGTGAACTGCGCTGCCACCAGGGTGCGCCTGCTCAGTTTATAGTCACAATTTTCTCACTGAAGCATCAAGAGGGACTGATGGTGATATTCACCGCTTTTGAGGTGGCCACGATGAACCTGTGAAAATCAGTACAACAAAATGAAAGACATGACATTTCCTGGTGCCACTAGGTGGCGCTCTACGTATTCCTGACAATGGGCATATCAATCTGTTCAGGGCGGGTCTGACATCATCCCTGTAAAATCTGGTACTGATCAGATTGGATTTCATTGAGTTACACTAATTTGTTTCTTCATGGCGAGACCTCAATGTTCGCCATGCTGCTGGGGTCACACCCTTCAGCGAAAACTCACAGTTTTCTGTAACCCAAGACCAACTCCTTAAGGCTTTCCTGGAGAAATTTGAGGCTGCAGATGTCACCCATTACAATACTGTACCCCAAAGTGTAAAACATGACATTTCCTGTTCCCACTAGGTGGCGCTGTCCCTGATGTCAAATATGGCAGTTGAAATATGTTCAGGGTGGAGCCTTATCATATGTGTCCACTTTGGTCAAGGTCGGACAATGTATGACAGAACGAGAGGCAATAAGATTTTCATGGCGAAGTCATCGAATTCGCCGTGGCGCCACGGCCTCACAGTAACCCGAAAACTCAAAGCTCCGCAATTTAACATGGCCCAGGTGTGTAGTTGACACTGACCAAATATGAAGCTTGTACGATGAAATTCCAATGAGGAGTTCGCAAAAGTTCGAGGCATGGAAATGGCAAAATTAGAGCCAAAATGTCACCTTCACTTCCAAATGGCGGACTTCCTGTTGGGTTTAGGACATGGCCATAATAGACTTTTTGTGTGCCTCCGAACGTTAGATATGTGTTCCGAGTTTTATACATGTAGGTCATACCCATCTCGGGGCTCTCGCTTTTCATTTTTCTAGGTGGCGCTACTGAGCCAATTTTCCTGGACATGTCTACGGACATTAAAATACGTAAAATTTTCACCAGACCTGACGCTGCCTGCAAAATTTCATGAGTTTTCGAGCATGTTTAGGCCCTCAAAAGGCCGATTCATTTGCCGTAAATAATAATAATAATAATAATAATAATAATAATAATAATAATAATAATAATAATAATAATAATAAGAAACAGAGCAGATAATAATAATAATTTGTGCTCGGGCCCCTAATAATAATAATAATAATAATAATAATAATAATAATAAGAAACAGAGCAGATACAATAGGGCCTTCAGACTTTGTGCTCGGGCCCTAATAATAAGCTGCAAATGCTAAAGCTGCAAGCAGCGATATGAGGGCCCTCGCACTCCGCACGCCGGGCCACGCCCAACACCTACAACCAGCACGTCCGATCTGATGTCACATTGATGGAATTCATGCATTAGAACCACCAGCTAAAATTTCATCTCATTCAATCATTATTATAGTCGTCCCACTAGGTGGCGCCTAACCATTACTGACAATGGGATAACAAACATTTCCGACCTTGAGTCTCATCACGCCTGCGAACTTTGGGAGAGATTGACATTGTGTTTTTGAGTGACAGCAGATTACTGCTTTTTGGCGAGTGATTGAAACTCCACGTGCCGCCATGGCCACCCCTGCTTCCCTGAACGTAAAAGCTTCGCAATTTAACATCACAAAGGTCTTTAGATTCCACACACAGGAGATCGGGTTAATCTGATGAAATCCCTTGGAGGAGTTCGTCAAAGCATGAGGCCTGAAAAGAGGTAAAAGTGGCTAAAATTACACATTAATTTTAAAATGGCTGACTTCCTGTTGGATTTGGGATATTGCTCCAAGAGACTTTTTGTACATCTTGATATCCTCCATAAGCTTACCAGGTTTCAGACTTATAATAAAACACAGAGCAGGGGCTGATGTTTTGAAATTTTTGTAGGGGGCGCTGTGGAGCCATTTTGCACTATTCAAGGAAAATGATCACATAACAACAAAGCCCTCATCACATTGGAGGTTTGGGCCAAATTTCAAGACTTTTAAAATTTCCAAGCCCCTCAAAAGCCACTTCATCTTTTTCATGGTGAACTGCGTTGCCACCAGGGTGCGCCTGCTCAGTTTAAAGTCACAATTTTCTCACAGAAGCATCATGAAGGACTGATGGTGATATTCACCGCTTTTGAGGTGGCCACGATGAACCTGTGAAAATCAGTACAACAAAATGAAAGACATGACATTTCCTGGTGCCACTAGGTGGCGCTCTACGTATTCCTGACAATGGGCATATCAATCTGTTCAGGGCGGGTCTGACATCATCCCTGTAAAATCTGGTACTGATCAGATTGGATTTCATTGAGTTACACTAATTTGTTTCTTCATGGCGAGACCTCAATGTTCGCCATGCTGCTGGGGTCACACCCTTCAGCTTAAAACTCACAGTTTTCTGTAACCCAAGACCAACTCCTTAAGGCTTTCCTGGAGAAATTTGAGGCTGCAGATGTCACCCATTACAATACTGTACCCCAAAGTGTAAAACATGACATTTCCTGTTCCCACTAGGTGGCGCTGTCCCTGATGTCAAATATGGCAGTTGAAATATGTTCAGGGGTGGAGCCTTATCATATGTGTCCACTTTGGTCAAGGTCGGACAATGTATGACAGAACGAGAGGCAATAAGATTTTCATGGCGAGTCATCGAATTCGCCGTGGCGCCACGGCCTCACCGTATCCCGAAAACTCAAAGCTCCGCAATTTAACATGGCCCAGGTGTGTAGTTGACACTGACCAAATATGAAGCTTGTACGATGAAATTCCAATGAGGAGTTCGCAAAAGTTCGAGGCATGGAAATGGCAAAATTAGAGCCAAAATGTCACCTTCACTTCCAAATGGCGGACTTCCTGTTGGGTTTAGCGCCAATGGTCCCACTGACTTTTTGTTCGTCTTGGCATGATACACATGTGTGCCAAATTTCATACATGTAGCTAAAACGATGTGTTCGTAGGGCTGCATTTAACAAGGCATAGGTGGCGCTACAGAGCCATTTCCCAGTGCTCATATGTAAAACCATTAAAATACAAAATTTTTCACCAGACCTGGCATGTGTGCAAAATTTCAAGAGTTTTCGAGCATGTTAAAGCCCTCAAAAGGCCCTTTCATTTGCCTGAATAATAATAATAATAATAATAATAATAATAATTTAATAATAATAATAATAATAATAATAATAATAATAGAGCAGATAATAGGGCTGCATTCTCAGTGCTCGGGCCCCTAATTAAAGCTGCAAGCAGCGATATGAGGGCCCTCGCGACCCAAGCGCGCCGAGCCAAGCCCAACACCTAAAACCAGCGCTCCGATCTGATGTCACATTGATGGAATTCATGCATTTAACCACCAGCTAAAATTTCATCTCATTCAACCATTATTATAGTCGTCCCACTAGGTGCGCGCCTAACCATTACTGACAAATGGCATAACAAACATTTCCGAGCTCGAGTCTCATCACGCCTGCGACTTTGGGAGAGATTGGACATTGTGTTTTTGAGCGACAGCAGGTTACTGCTTTTTGGCGAGTGATTGAAACTCCACGTGCCGCCATGACCACCCCGCTTCCCTGAACGTAAAAGCTTCGCAATTTAACATCACAAAGGTCTTTAGATTCCACACACAGGAGATCGCAGAAATCTAATGAAATCCCTTGGAGGAGTTCGTCAAAGTATGAGGCCTGAAAAGAGGGGAAAATGTCGCCAAATTTACACATTAATTTTAAAATGGCTGACTTCCTGTTGGATTTGGGATATTGCTCCAAGAGACTTTTTGTACATCTTGATATCTCCAATAAGCTTGCCAGGTTTCAAACTCATACATAAAACACAGAGCAGGGGCTGTTGTTTTGAAATTTTGTAGGGGGCGCTGTGGAGCCATTTTGCGCTGTTCAAGGAAAATGAACATAAAAAGAAATCCTCATCACATTAGAGGTGTGCGCCAAATTTCAAGACTTTTTAAACTTTTCAAGCCCCTCAAAAGCCACTTCATCTTTCATGGTGAACTGCTTGCCACCAGGGTGCGCCTGCTCAGTTTATAGTCACAATTTTCTCACTGAAGCATCAAGAGGGACTGATGGTGATATTCACCGCTTTTGAGGTGGCCACGATGAACCTGTGAAAATCAGTACAACAAAATGAAAGACATGACATTTCCTGGTGCCACTAGGTGGCGCTCTACGTATTCCTGACAATGGGCATATCAATCTGTTCAGGGCGGGTCTGACATCATCCCTGTAAAATCTGGTACTGATCAGATTGGATTTCATTGAGTTACACTAATTTGTTTCTTCATGGCGAGACCTCAATGTTCGCCATGCTGCTGGGGTCACACCCTTCAGCGAAAACTCACAGTTTTTCTGTAACCCAAGACCAACTCCTTAAGGCTTTCCTGGAGAAATTTGAGGCTGCAGATGTCACCCATTACAATACTGTACCCCAAAGTGTAAAACATGACATTTCCTGTTCCCACTAGGTGGCGCTGTCCCTGATGTCAAATATGGCAGTTGAAATATGTTCAGGGTGGAGCCTTATCATATGTGTCCACTTTGGTCAAGGTCGGACAATGTATGACAGAACGAGAGGCAATAAGATTTTCATGGCGAGTCATCGAAATTCGCCGTGGCGCCACGGCCTCACAGTATCCCGAAAACTCAAAAGCTCCGCAATTTAACATGGCCCAGGTGTGTAGTTGACACTGACCAAATATGAAGCTTGTACGATGAAATTCCAATGAGGAGTTCGCAAAAGTTCGAGGCATGGAAATGGCAAAATTAGAGCCAAAATGTCACCTTCACTTCCAAATGGCGGACTTCCTGTTGGGTTTGCGCCAATGGTCCCACAGACTTTTTGTTCGTCTTGGCATGATAGACATGTGTGCCAGATTTCATACATGTAGCTCAAAACGATGTGTTCGTAGGGCTGCATTTAACAAGGCATAGGTGGCGCTACAGAGCCATTTCCCAGTGCTCATATGTAAAACCATTAAAATACAAAATTTTTCACCAGACCTGGCATGTGTGCAAAATTTCAAGAGTTTTTCGAGCATGTTAAAGCCCTAATAATAAAAAATAATAATTAATTTTGCCTGAATAATAATAATACAATAGGGTTTTCAGACTCAGTGCTATAATTAAAGCTGCAAGCAGCGATATGAGGGCCCTCGCACTCCGCGCGGCCGAGCCAAGCCCAACACCTAAAACCAGCGCTCCGATCTGATGTCACATTGATGGAATTCATGCATTTAACCACCAGCTAAAATTTCATCTCATTCAACCATTATTATAGTCGTCCCACTAGGTGGCGCCTAACCATTACTGACAAATGGCATAACAAACATTTCCGAGCTCGAGTCTCATCACGCCTGCGACCTTTGGGAGAGATTGGACATTGTGTTTTTGAGCGACAGCAGGTTACTGCTTTTTGGCTTAGTGATTGAAACTCCACGTGCCGCCATGACCACCCCTGCTTCCCTGAACGTAAAAGCTTCGCAATTTAACATCACAAAGGTCTTTAGATTCCACACACAGGAGATCGCAGAAATCTAATGAAATCCCTTGGAGGAGTTCGTCAAAGTATGAGGCCTGAAAAGAGGGGAAAATGTCGCCAAATTTACACATTAATTTTAAAATGGCTGACTTCCTGTTGGATTTGGGATATTGCTCCAAGAGACTTTTTTGTACATCTTGATATCTCCAATAAGCTTGCCAGGTTTCAAACTCATACATAAAACACAGAGCAGGGGCTGTTGTTTTGAAATTTTGTAGGGGCGCTGTGGAGCCATTTTGCGCTGTTCAAGGAAAATGAACATATAAAAAGAAATCCTCATCACATTAGAGGTGTGCGCCAAATTTCAAGACTTTTAAACTTTTCAAGCCCCTCAAAAGCCACTTCATCTTTCATGGTGAACTGCGCTGCCACCAGGGTGCGCCTGCTCAGTTTATAGTCACAATTTTCTCACTGAAGCATCAAGAGGGACTGATGGTGATATTCACCGCTTTTGAGGTGGCCACGATGAACCTGTGAAAATCAGTACAACAAAATGAAAGACATGACATTTCCTGGTGCCACTAGGTGGCGCTCTACGTATTCCTGACAATGGGCATATCAATCTGTTCAGGGCGGGTCTGACATCATCCCTGTAAAATCTGGTACTGATCAGATTGGATTTCATTGAGTTACACTAATTTGTTTCTTCATGGCGAGACCTCAATGTTCGCCATGCTGCTGGGGTCACACCCTTCAGCGAAAAACTCACAGTTTTCTGTAACCCAAGACCAACTCCTTAAGGCTTTCCTGGAGAAATTTGAGGCTGCAGATGTCACCCATTACAATACTGTACCCCAAAGTGTAAAACATGACATTTCCTGTTCCCACTAGGTGGCGCTGTCCCTGATGTCAAATATGGCAGTTGAAATATGTTCAGGGTGGAGCCTTATCATATGTGTCCACTTTGGTCAAGGTCGGACAATGTATGACAGAACGAGAGGCAATAAGATTTTCATGGCGAGTCATCGAAATTCGCCGTGGCGCCACGGCCTCACAGTAACCCGAAAACTCAAAGCTCCGCAATTTAACATGGCCCAGGTGTGTAGTTGACACTGACCAAATATGAAGCTTGTACGATGAAATTCCAATGAGGAGTTCGCAAAAGTTCGAGGCATGGAAATGGCAAAATTAGAGCCAAAATGTCACCTTCACTTCCAAATGGCGGACTTCCTGTTGGGTTTAGGACATGGCCATAATAGACTTTTTTATGTGCTGCCTCCGAACGTTAGATATGTGTTCCGAGTTTTATACATGTAGGTCATACCCATCTCGGGGCTCGCTGTTTTCATTTTTCTAGGTGGCGCTACTGAGCCAATTTTCCTGGACATGTTCACGGACATTAAAATACGTAAATTTTCACCAGACCTGACGAGTCTGCAAAATTTCATGAGTTTTCGAGCATGTTTAGGCCCTCAAAAGGCCGATTCATTTGCCAAATTTAATAATAATAATAATAATAATAATAATAATAATAATAATAATAATAATAATAATAATAAGAAAATAATAATATAAGTGCTAATAATAATAATAATAATAATAATAATAATAAGAAACAGAGCAGATACAATAGGGTTTCAAGACTTTTGTGCTCGGGCCCCTAATTAAAGCTGCAAGCAGCGATATGAGGGCCCTCGCACTCCGCGCACGCCGAGCCAAGCCCAACACCTAAAACCAGCGCTCCGATCTGATGTCACATTGATGGAATTCATGCATTTAACCACCAGCTAAAATTTCATCTCATTCAACCATTATTATAGTCGTCCCACTAGGTGGCGCCTAACCATTACTGACAAATGGCATAACAAACATTTCCGAGCTCGAGTCTCATCACGCCATGCGACCTTTGGGAGAGATTGACATTGTGT
Organism: Oreochromis aureus; assembly: GCF_013358895.1. Taxonomy (NCBI): domain Eukaryota; kingdom Metazoa; phylum Chordata; class Actinopteri; order Cichliformes; family Cichlidae; genus Oreochromis; species Oreochromis aureus. The sequence goes on along the minus strand of NC_052955.1, from coordinate 29,568,329 downwards.
TTTTGAGCGACAGCAGGTTACTGCTTTTTGGCGAGTGATTGAAACTCCACGTGCCGCCATGACCACCCCGCTTCCCTGAACGTAAAAGCTTCGCAATTTAACATCACAAAGGTCTTTAGATTCCACACACAGGAGATCGCAGAAATCTAATGAAATCCCTTGGAGGAGTTCGTCAAAGTATGAGGCCTGAAAAGAGGGGAAAATGTCGCCAAATTTACACATTAATTTTAAAATGGCTGACTTCCTGTTGGATTTGGGATATTGCTCCAAGAGACTTTTTTTGTACATCTTGATATCTCCAATAAGCTTGCCAGGTTTCAAACTCATACATAAAACACAGAGCAGGGGCTGTTGTTTTGAAATTTTGTAGGGGGCGCTGTGGAGCCATTTTGCGCTGTTCAAGGAAAATGAACATATAAAAAGAAATCCTCATCACATTAGAGGTGTGCGCCAAATTTCAAGACTTTTTAAACTTTTCAAGCCCCTCAAAAGCCACTTCATCTTTCATGGTGAACTGCGCTGCCACCAGGGTGCGCCTGCTCAGTTTATAGTCACAATTTTCTCACTGAAGCATCAAGAGGGACTGATGGTGATATTCACCGCTTTTGAGGTGGCCACGATGAACCTGTGAAAATCAGTACAACAAAATGAAAGACATGACATTTCCTGGTGCCACTAGGTGGCGCTCTACGTATTCCTGACAATGGGCATATCAATCTGTTCAGGGCGGGTCTGACATCATCCCTGTAAAATCTGGTACTGATCAGATTGGATTTCATTGAGTTACACTAATTTGTTTCTTCATGGCGAGACCTCAATGTTCGCCATGCTGCTGGGGTCACACCCTTCAGCGAAAACTCACAGTTTTTCTGTAACCCAAGACCAACTCCTTAAGGCTTTCCTGGAGAAATTTGAGGCTGCAGATGTCACCCATTACAATACTGTACCCCAAAGTGTAAAACATGACATTTCCTGTTCCCACTAGGTGGCGCTGTCCCTGATGTCAAATATGGCAGTTGAAATATGTTCAGGGTGGAGCCTTATCATATGTGTCCACTTTGGTCAAGGTCGGACAATGTATGACAGAACGAGAGGCAATAAGATTTTCATGGCGAGTCATCGAATTCGCCGTGGCGCCACGGCCTCACAGTAACCCGAAAACTCAAAAGCTCCGCAATTTAACATGGCCCAGGTGTGTAGTTGACACTGACCAAATATGAAGCTTGTACGATGAAATTCCAATGAGGAGTTCGCAAAAGTTCGAGGCATGGAAATGGCAAAATTAGAGCCAAAATGTCACCTTCACTTCCAAATGGCGGACTTCCTGTTGGGTTTAGGACATGGCCATAATAGACTTTTTTTGTGCGCCTCCGAACGTTAGATATGTGTTCCGAGTTTTATACATGTAGGTCATACCCATCTCGGGGCTCATTTTTCATTTTTCTAGGTGGCGCTACTGAGCCAATTTTCCCTGGACATGTCTACGGACATTAAAATAAAAAATTTTCACCAGACCTGACGCTGTGTGCAAAATTTCATGAGTTTTGAGCATGTTTAGGCCCTCAAAAGGCCGATTCATTCAAATAATAATAATAATAATAATAATAATAATAATAATAATAATAATAATTAAAGCTGCAAGAAGCGATATGAGGGCCCTCGCACTCTCGCGCCGAGCCGAGCCAAGCCCAACACCTAAAACCAGCGCTCCGATCTGATGTCACATTGATGGAATTCATGCATTTAACCACCAGCTAAAATTTCATCTCATTCAACCATTATTATAGTCGTCCCACTAGGTGGCGCCTAACCATTACTGACAAATGGCATAACAAACATTTCCGAGCTCGAGTCTCATCACGCCATGCGACCTTTGGGAGAGATTGACATTGTGTTTTTGAGCGACAGCAGGTTACTGCTTTTTGGCGAGTGATTGAAACTCCACGCGCCGCCATGACCACCCCGCTTCCCTGAACGTAAAAGCTTCGCAATTTAACATCACAAAGGTCTTTAGATTCCACACACAGGAGATCGTGCAAATCTAATGAAATCCCTTGGAGGAGTTCACAAAGTATGAGGCCTGAAAAGAGGGGAAAATGTCGCCAAATTTACACATTAATTTTAAAATGGCTGACTTCCTGTTGGATTTGGGATATTGCTCCAAGAGACTTTTTTGTACATCTTGATATCTCCAATAAGCTTGCCAGGTTTCAAACTCATACATAAAACACAGAGCAGGGGCTGTTGTTTTGAAATTTTGTAGGGGCGCTGTGGAGCCATTTTGCGCTGTTCAAGGAAAATGAACATATAAAAAGAAATCCTCATCACATTAGAGGTGTGCGCCAAATTTCAAGACTTTTAAACTTTTCAAGCCCCTCAAAAGCCACTTCATCTTTCATGGTGAACTGCGCTGCCACCAGGGTGCGCCTGCTCAGTTTATAGTCACAATTTTCTCACTGAAGCATCAAGAGGGACTGATGGTGATATTCACCGCTTTTGAGGTGGCCACGATGAACCTGTGAAAATCAGTACAACAAAATGAAAGACATGACATTTCCTGGTGCCACTAGGTGGCGCTCTACGTATTCCTGACAATGGGCATATCAATCTGTTCAGGGCGGGTCTGACATCATCCCTGTAAAATCTGGTACTGATCAGATTGGATTTCATTGAGTTACACTAATTTGTTTCTTCATGGCGAGACCTCAATGTTCGCCATGCTGCTGGGGTCACACCCTTCAGCGAAAACTCACAGTTTTTCTGTAACCCAAGACCAACTCCTTAAGGCTTTCCTGGAGAAATTTGAGGCTGCAGATGTCACCCATTACAATACTGTACCCCAAAGTGTAAAACATGACATTTCCTGTTCCCACTAGGTGGCGCTGTCCCTGGTGTCAAATATGGCAGTTGAAATATGTTCAGGGTGGAGCCTTATCATATGTGTCCACTTTGGTCAAGGTCGGACAATGTATGACAGAACGAGAGGCAATAAGATTTTCATGGCGAGTCATCGAAACCGCCGTGGCGCCACGGCCTCACAGTAACCCGAAACTCAAAGCTCCGCAATTTAACATGGCCCAGGTGTGTAGTTGACACTGACCAAATATGAAGCTTGTACGATGAAATTCCAATGAGGAGTTCGCAAAAGTTCGAGGCATGGAAATGGCAAAATTAGAGCCAAAATGTCACCTTCACTTCCAAATGGCGGACTTCCTGTTGGGTTTAGGACATGGCCATAATAGACTTTTTATGTGCGCCTCCGAACGTTAGATATGTGTTCCGAGTTTTATACATGTAGGTCATACCCATCTCGGGGCTCGCGCTTTCTCATTTTTCTAGGTGGCGCTACTGAGCCAATTTTCCCTGGACATGTCTCACGGACATTAAAATACGTAAATTTTCACCAGACCTGACGCAGTCTGCAAAATTTCATGAGTTTTCGAGCATGTTTAGGCCCTCAAAAGGCCGATTCATAATAATAATAATAATAATAATAATAATAATAATAATAATTAAAGCTGCAAGCAGCGATATGAGGGCCCTCGCAAGAGCAGCTTATAATAATTAAAGCCGAGCTCAAGCCAAGCCCAACACCGCCGGGCCACGCCCAACAACCAACCAGCTCCGATCTGATGTCACATTGATGGAATTCATGCATTTAACCACCAGCTAAAATTTCATCTCATTCAACCATTATTATAGTCGTCCCACTAGGTGGCGCCTAACCATTACTGACAAATGGCATAACAAACATTTCCGAGCTCGAGTCTCATCACGCCCATGCGACCTTTGGGAGAGATTGGACATTGTGTTTTTGAGTGACAGCAGGTTACTGCTTTTTGGCGAGTGATTGAAACTCCACGTGCCGCCATGACCACCCCGCTTCCCTGAACGTAAAAGCTTCGCAATTTAACATCACAAAGGTCTTTAGATTCCACACACAGGAGATCGGGTAAATCTAATGAAATCCCTTGGAGGAGTTCACAAAGTATGAGGCCTGAAAAGAGGGGAAAATGTCGCCAAATTTACACATTAATTTTAAAATGGCTGACTTCCTGTTGGATTTGGGATATTGCTCCAAGAGACTTTTTGTACATCTTGATATCTCCAATAAGCTTGCCAGGTTTCAAACTCATACATAAAACACAGAGCAGGGGCTGTTGTTTTGAAATTTTGTAGGGGGCGCTGTGGAGCCATTTTGCGCTGTTCAAGGAAAATGAACATAAAAAAGAAATCCCTCATCACATTAGAGGTGTGCGCCAAATTTCAAGACTTTTAAACTTTTCAAGCCCCTCAAAAGCCACTTCATCTTTCATGGTGAACTGCGCTGCCACCAGGGTGCGCCTGCTCAGTTTATAGTCACAATTTTCTCACTGAAGCATCAAGAGGGACTGATGGTGATATTCACCGCTTTTGAGGTGGCCACGATGAACCTGTGAAAATCAGTACAACAAAATGAAAGACATGACATTTCCTGGTGCCACTAGGTGGCGCTCTACGTATTCCTGACAATGGGCATATCAATCTGTTCAGGGCGGGTCTGACATCATCCCTGTAAAATCTGGTACTGATCAGATTGGATTTCATTGAGTTACACTAATTTGTTTCTTCATGGCGAGACATCAATGTTCGCCATGCTGCTGGGGTCACACCCTTCAGCGAAAAACTCACAGTTTTCTCTGTAACCCAAGACCAACTCCTTAAGGCTTTCCTGGAGAAATTTGAGGCTGCAGATGTCACCCATTACAATACTGTACCCCAAAGTGTAAAACATGACATTTCCTGTTCCCACTAGGTGGCGCTGTCCCTGATGTCAAATATGGCAGTTGAAATATGTTCAGGGTGGAGCCTTATCATATGTGTCCACTTTGGTCAAGGTCGGACAATGTATGACAGAACGAGAGGCAATAAGATTTTCATGGCGAGTCATCGAAACCGCCGTGGCGCCACGGCCTCACCGTATCCCGAAAACTCAAAGCTCCGCAATTTAACATGGCCCAGGTGTGTAGTTGACACTGACCAAATATGAAGCTTATATAATCAAACCCCAATGAGGAGTTCGCAAAAGTTCGAGGCATGGAAATGGCAAAATTAGAGCCAAAATGTCACCTTCACTTCCAAATGGCGGACTTCCTGTTGGGTTTGCGTCAATGGTCCCACTGACTTTTTTTGTTCGTCTTGGCATGATACACATGTGTGCCAGATTTCAGACATGTAGCTCAAACGATGTGTTCGTAGGGCTGCATTTAACAAGGCATAGGTGGCGCTCTAGAGCCATTTCCCAGTGCTCATATGTAAAACCAATAAAATACAAAATTTTTCACCAGACCTGGCATGTGTGCAAAATTCCAAGAGTTTTGAGCATGTTAAAGCCCTCAAAAGGCCCTTGTTTTGCCTGAATAATAATAATAATAATAATAATAATAATAATAATAAGAAACGGAGCAGATACAATAGGGCCTTCAGACTCTCGGTGCTCGGGCCCTAATTAAAGCTGCAAGCAGCGATATGAGGCCTCTCGCTCCCGCGCGCCGAGCCACGCCCAACACCTAAAACCAGCGCTCCGATCTGATGTCACATTGATGGAATTCATGCATTTAACCACCAGCTAAAATTTCATCTCATTCAACCATTATTATAGTCGTCCCACTAGGTGGCGCCTAACCATTACTGACAAATGGCATAACAAACATTTCCGAGCTCGAGTCTCATCACGCCCATGACCTTTGGGAGAGATTGGACATTGTGTTTTTGAGCGACAGCAGGTTACTGCTTTTTGGCGAGTGATTGAAACTCCACGTGCCGCCATGACCACCCCGCTTCCCTGAACGTAAAAGCTTCGCAATTTAACATCACCAAGGTCTTTAGATTCCACACACAGGAGATCGCGTAAATCTAATGAAATCCCTTGGAGGAGTTCGTCAAAGTATGAGGCCTGAAAAGAGGGGAAAATGTCGCCAAATTTACACATTGATTTTAAAATGGCTGACTTCCTGTTGGATTTGGGATATTGCTCCAAGAGACTTTTTGTACATCTTGATATCTCCAATAAGCTTTGCCAGGTTTCAAACTCATACATAAAACACAGAGCAGGGGCTGTTGTTTTGAAATTTTGTAGGGGCGCTGTGGAGCCATTTTGCGCTGTTCAAGGAAAATGAACATATAAAAAGAAATCCTCATCACATTAGAGGTGTGCGCCAAATTTTCAAGACTTTTTAAACTTTCCAAGCCCCTCAAAAGCCACTTCATTGGTCATGGTGAACCGCGATGCCACCAGGGTGCGCCTGCTCAGTTTAAAGTCACAATTTTCTCACTGAAGCATCACGAGGGACTGATGTTAATATTCACCGCTTTTGAGGTGGCCACGATGAACCTGTGAAAATCAGTACAACAAAATGAAAGACATGACATTTCCTGTTGCCACTAGGTGGCGCTCTACGTATTCCTGACAATGGGCATATCAATCTGTTCAGGGCGGGTCTGACATCATCCCTGTAAAATCTGGTACTGATCAGATTGGATTTCATTGAGTTACACTAATTTGTTTCTTCATGGCAGACCTCAATGTTCGCCATGCAGCTGGGGTCACACCCTTCAGCGAAAACTCACAGTTTTCTCTGTAACCCAAGACCAACTCCTTAAGGCTTTCCTGGAGAAATTTGAGGCTGCAGATGTCACCCATTACAATACTGTACCCCAAAGTGTAAAACATGACATTTCCTGTTCCCACTAGGTGGTGCTGTCCCTGATGTCAAATATGGCAGTTGAAATATGTTCAGGGTGGAGCCTTATCATATGTGTCCACTTTGGTCAAGGTCGGACAATGTATGACAGAACGAGAGGCAATAAGATTTTCATGGCGAGTCATCGAAATTCGCCGTGGCGCCACGGCCTCACAGTAACCCGAAAACTCAAAAGCTCCGCAATTTAACATGGCCCAGGTGTGTAGTTGAGACTGACCAAATATGAAGCTTGTACGATGAAATTCCAATGAGGAGTTCGCAAAAGTTCGAGGCATGGAAATGGCAAAATTAGAGCCAAAATGTCACCTTCACTTCCAAATGGCGGACTTCCTGTTGGGTTTAGAACATGGCCATAATAGACTTTTATGTGCGTCTCCGAACGTTAGATATGTGTTCCGAGTTTTATACATGTTCATCTCATTCAACCATTATTATAGTCGTCCCACTAGGTGGCGCTCTAACCATTACTGACAAATGGCATAACAAACATTTCCGAGCTCGAGTCTCATCACGCCTGCGACCTTTGGGAGAGATTGGACATTGTGTTTTTGAGCGACAGCAGGTTACTGCTTTTGGCGAGGGATTGAAACTCCACGTGCCGCCATGACCACCCCGTTTCCCTGAACGTAAAAGCTTCGCAATTTAACATCACAAAGGTCTTTAGATTCCACACACAGGAGATCGCGTAAATCTAATGAAATCCCTTGGAGGAGTTCGTCAAAGTATGAGGCCTGAAAAGAGGGAAAATGTCGCCAAATTTACACATTGATTTTAAAATGGCTGACTTCCTGTTGGATTTGGGATATTGCTCCAAGAGACTTTTTGTACATCTTGATATCTCCAATAAGCTTGCCAGGTTTCAAACTCATACATAAAACACAGAGCAGGGGCTGTTGTTTTGAAATTTTGTAGGGGCGCTGTGGAGCCATTTTGCGCTGTTCAAGGAAAATGAACATATAAAAAGAAATCCTCATCACATTAGAGGTGTGCGCCAAATTTCAAGACTTTTTAAACTTTTCAAGCCCCTCAAAAGCCACTTCATCTTTCATGGTGAACTGCGCTGCCACCAGGGTGCGCCTGTTCAGTTTATAGTCACAATTTTCTCACTGAAGCATCAAGAGGGACTGATGGTGATATTCACCGCTTTTGAGGTGGCCACGATGAACCTGTGAAAATCAGTACAACAAAATGAAAGACATGACATTTCCTGGTGCCACTAGGTGGCGCTCTACGTATTCCTGACAATGGGCATATCAATCTGTTCAGGGCGGGTCTGACATCATCCCTGTAAAATCTGGTACTGATCACATTGGATTTCATTGAGTTACACTAATTTGTTTCTTCATGGCGAGACCTCAATGTTCGCCATGCTGCTGGGGTCACACCCTTCAGCGAAAACTCACAGTTTTCTCTGTAACCCAAGACCAACTCCTTAAGGCTTTCCTGGAGAAATTTGAGGCTGCAGATGTCACCCATTACAATACTGTACCCCAAAGTGTAAAACATGACATTTCCTGTTCCCACTAGGTGGCGCTGTCCCTGGTGTCAAATATGGCAGTTGAAATATGTTCAGGGTGGAGCCTTATCATATGTGTCCACTTTGGTCAAGGTCGGACAATGTATGACAGAACGAGAGGCAATAAGATTTTCATGGCGAGTCATCGAAATTCGCCGTGGCGCCACGGCCTCACAGTAACCCGAAAACTCAAAAGCTCCGCAATTTAACATGGCCCAGGTGTGTAGTTGACACTGACCAAATATGAAGCTTGTACGATGAAATTCCAATGAGGAGTTCGCAAAAGTTCGAGGCATGGAAATGGCAAAATTAGAGCCAAAATGTCACCTTCACTTCCAAATGGCGGACTTCCTGTTGGGTTTAGGACATGGCCATAATAGACTTTTATGTGCGTCTCCGAAAGTTAGATATGTGTTCCGAGTTTTATACATGTAGGTCATACCCATCTCGGGGCTCGCGTTTCTCATTTTTCTAGGTGGCGCTACTGAGCCAATTTTCCCTGGACATGTCTCACGGACATTAAAATACGTGAAATTTTCACCAGACCTGACGCTGCCTGCAAAATTTCATGAGTTTTCGAGCATGTTTAGGCCCTCAAAAGGCCGATTCATTTGCCGAAATAATAATAATAATAATAATAATAATAATAATAATAATAATAATAATAATAATAATAATAATAAGAAACAGAGCAGATACAATAGGGCCTTCGCACTTTTGTGCTCGGGCCCTAATAATAATAACAATTAAAGCTGCAAGCAGCGATATGAGGGCCCTCGCACTTCGGCGCACGTCGAGCCAAGCCCAACACCTAAAACCAGCGCTTCCGATCTGATGTCACATTGATGGAATTCATGCATTTAACCACCAGCTAAAATTTCATCTCATTCAACCATTATTATAGTCGTCCCACTAGGTGGCGCTCTAACCATTACTGACAAATGGCATAACAAACATTTCGAACTCGAGTCTCATCACGCCTGCGACCTTTGGGAGAGATTGGACATTGTGTTTTTGAGCGACAGCAGGTTACTGCTTTGTGGCGAGTGATTGAAACTCCACGTGCCGCCATGACCACCCCGTTTCCCTGAACGTAAAAGCTTCGCAATTTAACATCACAAAGGTCTTTAGATTCCACACACAGGAGATCGCGTAAATCTAATGAAATCCCTTGGAGGAGTTCGTCAAAGTATGAGGCCTGAAAAGAGGGGAAAATGTCGCCAAATTTACACATTAATTTTAAAATGGCTGACTTCCTGTTGGATTTGGGATATTGCTCCAAGAGACTTTTTGTACATCTTGATATCTCCAATAAGCTTGCCAGGTTTCAAACTCATACATAAAACACAGAGCAGGGGCTGTTGTTTTGAAATTTTGTAGGGGGCGCTGTGGAGCCATTTTGCGCTCTTCAAGGAAAATGAACATATAAAAGAAATCCCTCATCACATTAGAGGTGTGCGCCAAATTTCAAGACTTTTAAACTTTTCAAGCCCCTCAAAAGCCACTTCATCTTTCATGGTGAACTGCGCTGCCACCAGGGTGCGCCGTTCAGTTTATAGTCACAATTTTCTCACTGAAGCATCAAGAGGGACTGATGGTGATATTCACCACTTTTGAGGTGGCCACGATGAACCTGTGAAAATCAGTACAACAAAATGAAAGACATGACATTTCCTGGTGCCACTAGGTGGCGCTCTACGTATTCCTGACAATGGGCATACCAATCTGTTCAGGGCGGGTCTGACATCATCCCTGTAAAATCTGGTACTGATCACATTGGATTTCATTGAGTTACACTAATTTGTTTCTTCATGGCGAGACCTCAATGTTCGCCATGCTGCTGGGGTCACACCCTTCAGCGAAAACTCACAGTTTTCTCTGTTACCCAAGACCAACTCCTTAAGGCTTTCCTGGAGAAATTTGAGGCTGCAGATGTCACCCATTACAATACTGTACCCCAAAGTGTAAAACATGACATTTCCTGTTCCCACTAGGTGGCGCTGTCCCTGGTGTCAAATATGGCAGTTGAAATATGTTCAGGGGTGGAGCCTTATCATATGTGTCCACTTTGGTCAAGGTCGGACAATGTATGACAGAACGAGAGGCAATAAGATTTTCATGGCGAGTCATCGAAATTCGCCGTGGCGCCACGGCCTCACAGTAACCCGAAAACTCAAAAGCTCCGCAATTTAACATGGCCCAGGTGTGTAGTTGACACTGACCAAATATGAAGCTTGTACGATGAAATTCCAATGAGGAGTTCGCAAAAGTTCGAGGCATGGAAATGGCAAAATTAGAGCCAAAATGTCACCTTCACTTCCAAATGGCGGACTTCCTGTTGGGTTTAGGACATGGCCATAATAGACTTTTATGTGCGTCTCCGAACGTTAGATATGTGTTCGAGTTTTATACATGTAGGTCATACCCATCTCGGGGCTCGCGTTTCTCATTTTTCTAGGTGGCGCTACTGAGCCAATTTTCCCTGGACATGTCTCACGGACATTAAAATACGTAAATTTTCACCAGACCTGACGTGTGCAAAATTTCATGAGTTTTCGAGCATGTTTAGGCCCTCAAAAGGCCGATTCATTTGCGAAATAATAATAATAATAATAATAATAATAATAATAATAATAATAATAATAATAATAATAATAATAATAAGAAACAGAGCAGATACAATAGGGCCTTCGCACTTTTGTGCTCGGGCCCTAATAATAATAATAATAATAATAATAAGAAACAGAGCAGATACAATAGGGCCTTCGCACTTTTGTGCTCGGGCCCTAATAATAATAATAATAATAAGAAACAGAGCAGATACAATAGGGCCTTCGCACTTTTGTGCTCGGGCCCTAATAAACAGAGCAGATACAATAGGGCCTTCGCACTCGAAGTGCTCGGGCCCTAATAAGAAACGGAGCAGATACAATAGGGCCTTCGCACTCTCAGTGCTCGGGCCCTAATAATAATAATAATAATAATAATAATAATAATAAGAAACAGAGCAGATACAATAGGGCCTTCGCACTTTTGTGCTCGGGCCCTAATAATAATTATAATAATAATAATAATAATAATAATAATAATAATAATAAGAAACAGAGCAGATACAATAGGGCCTTCGCACTTTTGTGCTCGGGCCCTAATAATAATAATAATAAGAAACAGAGCAGATACAATAGGGCCTTCGCACTTTTGTGCTCGGGCCCTAAAAATAAAAACATCCAGGCCGAATGTGGCCTGGAAGTCCCGAGGCCAAAATGGGAGACAATCCTGAGGGTGGTGGAGAAAGGCCGAGCTAAGATCCTGTGGGACTTCCAGATACACGGCTAACCAACCAGACATAGTAGTGTTAGACAAGTGGAAGAAGACGGCCGTAGTGATCGACGTAGCAATACCAAATGACAGCAACATCAGGAAGAAGTAACACGAGAAGCGGCAGAAGTACCAAAGGCTCAGAGAAGAGCTAGACAAGATGTGGACGGTGAAGGTAACAGTGGTCCCAGTGGCAATAGGAACACTCGGTGCAGTGACTCCCAAGCTCAGCGAGCGGCTCCAACAGATCCCAGGAACAACATCGGAGATCGGAGAGCGCAGTCCTAGGAACAAGTAAGAAAAATAAAATAATCTTGTCAACCTAACACGTGGTAGTCAAATTAAATAAACATAAAAAACATCTTTAAATTTTACATAACCAGTTAATGTCCAGTAAACAAGTGGTTTCTATAAATATTTTTCAGGAATAAAAAAAACATAACAACATCATCTTGATGCATTCTCAATCATCCAGGAAAGTAAATCTCCAAAAGTTGATTCTGTTCAGATTACAGGATGACACCAACCTCAGCAGCAGGACCACTCTCAGCACCGACTAAGTGAGTTTGCTTTTGGAACTGTGTCTTCATTCCACCTACTTCACATACAAGGGTCAGTTCTACAGGCAGAAACATGGGTGTGCCATGGGCTCCCCAGTTTCACCCATTGTGGCCAATTTGTACATGGAAGAAGTGGAAAAGAGGGCTTTGCTATCCTACCCTGGAACACCACTAAGCCATTGGTTCAGATATGTGGATGACACCTGGGTGAAAATCAAATCAAATGGACACTCTTTCAATGATGAGGATGTACACACCCTGGACAGGGAGGAACGCTGGTTTGAGCGTGAAGTCAAGGAGGCCATTTACGTGAAAAGGGAAAGACCATCTCTGAATCGAGGAGGGGGCCTAAGGGTACATCTGTCACCATCTTACAATGCTGTGATTGCAGCCATTCCCCAACTCTCTGTGAATGGTACTCATGGCCATTGATCAGTGTTCTTTGATCAGTGGGTTTTGGTCAGTGGTTGTTGATCAGTGGTCATGAGAATTTGCATAATTATGATTAAGGAACTGACCTCCCAGCCCATTGTTCCTTCAGTGGGCTGGTTTCAGTCATTATGCAAATGTACTGTTTATAAGGTTTGGGGAAACCTGCAGTCAGCTGAGACTGAAGAAGTCACTTGGATGAGTGACAAAACGTTTCTCCCACAAAATGCTACGTCCAGATCAACAGAATCAACTTTTGGAGATAACAACATCATAAAAAAATTACATTCATGTTACAAAAAACTTGTGTGCAGTTGTAACATAAAAAACTAAGGTTGAAAAAACAACTTAATTGCAACGGATCTTTAATATTAATTCAACAGGTTATAATTTTTCAGCGCAGGAAAAGATGACCAAGAGTCACCTCTGCTGCTGAGGATACATTCATGAGTCACCAGCCTCAGAAATCACAAGTTAACAGCACCTCAGATTAGAGCCCAGATAAAACCAGAGGATTAGACCAGATCTGTGCTTTGGTCTGATGGGTCCAAATTTGAGATCTTTGGTTCCACACGTCATGTCTTTGTGCGATGCAGAACAGGTGAACAAATGGTCTCTACATGCATGGTTCTCATCGTGAAGCATGGAGGAGGAGGTGTGATGGTGTGGGAGTGCTTTGCTGGTGACACTGTTGGAGATTTTTTCAAAAATGAAGGCACGCTGAACCAGCACGGCTACCACAGCACGGCTACCAGAGCGACATGCCATCCCATCCGATGTGCGTTTAGTTGAACCATCATTTATTTTTCAACAGGACAACGACCCCAAACACACCTCCAGGGCAAACAAGTTCTCAGCATCTCTGGGAACTCCTTGTATCTATTTCAGGTGAGTACCCCATGAAGCTCATCGACAAAATTCCACGAGTGTGCAAAGCAGTACTCAAAGCAAAGGATGGATATTTTGAAGAATGTAAAATATAAAACACGCTTTGAGTTAATTCAGACTTTTTTGTTTACTTTTTCAATTTCCATATGTGATAGAAAATAAAGACTTCTGATTTATCTCAAATCTCTTTTCATTATTAAAATAGTTAAATGTAGACATTTGTTGTAATTCGACAATATTATCCTGCCAAATGGTTCATGTATTTAATATACAAATATTACTCTGTCAGTTCCTCTGAAGAGCACTGAGGTGGAGCTGGAGGTGAGGGACCATGTGGCTACAGTGGTCTCCACTCTGAACTACGAGAACAAGGAGGACAAACCATTAGAGGCTGTTTTTGTCTTCCCTCTGCCTGGAGATGCTGCTGTCTGTCATTTCAGTGCTCAGACTGGACAGACACAGATTGTAGCTGAGGTGAAGGAGAAACAGGAGGTGAGCTGGACAGTAAATATAACCTGATTATAAGTGAGATTCAAAATAAACACAGTGAATGTCACTGACATGTGTCACCTGTGCTTCAGGCTCGTGAGGAGTATGATGATGCTCTGAGCTCCGGTCAGCAGGCCTTCCTATTGGAGGAGAGTGATGAGAGTCCAGATATCAATCAATCAATCAATCTTTATTTATAAAGCACTTTTCATACAAAAAAACTGTAGCACAAAGTGCTTTACATGGTTAAAAGCAGCCCACCCCACCCCACCCCACCCTCCCACTCATTCCCCACACTCTCATTAACAGAAACGGTCATGGATACACACTGTTTATAAATATAAGTATAAACAGAGTAAGAAGATAAAAAATGAATAAGAATACAATCAATAAATATTAGGTAAAACTAAATTAATAATATAAATAGAATAACAGGATAGAATAAATAAGCATAAAATAAATAAACGTTAGTTAAAAGCTAAATTAAAAAGGTGGGTCTTGAGCCTGTTTTTAAAAACATGAACGTTCTCTGCGGCCCTGAGCTCCTCCGGCAGGCTGTTCCACAGTCGAGGACCATACCACTGAAAAGCTGCCTCTCCGTGAGTATGTGTCCTGACTTTAGGGACAATCAAAAGGCCAGTACCAGAGGACCTCAGGGTCCGCGAGGGTTCATATGGTAAAAGCAGATCTGAAAGATAAGAAGGCCCAAGACCATTAAGACATTTAAAAATCAATAAAAGAACTTTAAAATCGATCCTGAAACACACGGGGAGCCAATGCAGCGATTGTAAAACCGGTGTAATGTGGGCCCGCCCTCTGGTCTTCGTCAGCACACGAGCTGCAGAGTTTTGCAAAAGTTGCAAAGGTGAAATATTCTTTTTGGGGAGACCAGAGAGCAGGGCATTACAGTAATCAATGCGACTGGTAATAAAAGCATGCATCAGCATCTCCGTGTTGGCCCGAGAGAGAATAGGGCGGACTCTGGCTATATTTTTTAGATGATAAAATCCAATTTTGGTTACGTGTTTAATATGTGGGATAAAACCAAGCTCAGAGTCAAGAATAACACCCAGGTTTTTCACATATATTCTCTCTGAGTGTGGGCAGTCTGCCTCCAGGAGAGAGCGCCTCCATCAGGTTGGAGTACGTCACTGAGCTGGCTGTGCAGGCTGATGATGGTCTGAGATTCTGTCTGCCTGCTGTGCTCAACCCTGTAAGACTTGTGCCAGGTACTAGGAGTTTTTTTTCTTTCTTTTTTTTTTAGCCCAATTTCCATGAAACCTTTGATTGGACCAGAGGGTTTTTTTGGTTTTTTTAGCAGATTCACTGTATAATGCCTTATTGTTTACAACAATTCTAATCTTTCCTATTTGTGTACAGGTAGTGAAGGTGCAGGTGATGTCATTCTTTATTATATCTTTTTAATCATTCATTATTCCAACATGTAAGTTGACTATGAACCAAGCCCTCCATCAGTCGTAACATATCTTATATAATCTGTTAATTATACACAAGTTGATCTGTTGAGTGGCTCCTACTGTTCCTCTCAGTCTTGCTTCTCTTATGTTTTTTTTTACTGATTAAAACTGTTTACTGACAGCATACTTGTATACCTGTCAGAGAGTTGTGTTTCAGCTTGTGTAGATGTGTGTAAACTCTCCTCTCTAGCTGTTTGTCTTTACTGACGAGAGGTGGGGAACACCAAAGAAGTCATCGATCTGGTGAAGAAGAACTCTCACATGAAAAGCAAGAAAAATATGATGACATGTGCTGTGTACCAAACCTGTGTGTTTTAAAAACAGCTGTTGTATTCTCACAAACCAGAAAAACACAACTATATCTACACAGTTTCCAGAATGTCCAACATGTCCTCTGTGAAAACTGTTGTATTGCAGGTTGTGGAATTGAAGAAATAATTTTACAGCTATAATATAACCTGCATTATTAACTTTGTATTAACAATCTAATCTACAGCACTGATACTGCCTTAAGATGTTTATTAAAACCTGCTGGCCTCACATTAACCTTTTATTATTACAGGTGCAGCCCTAATCATTGCATATACACATTGCATTTTTGTGCTCGTTAAAGGAGTTGAAGCTCAGTCAATTAATTAAAGGTTGTAAGCCTCGTGCGGCGTTATGTCCGGATGATCTATTGTGTAAAGTGACGTAGAGCTACAGAAGGTTAAAACAGCAATACATGCTTACAAAACACATATAATACATATAATCTAGAAACAGGCCTGAGCCAAAGGCCTGAATGTATTCAGCTTCTTGTTGCATTGGAGTTTGCTTAGTAACAGGTGACCGAAGCTGTGTCAGAGCGGAGTACACGTCCATGGGGACTTTCAGAGCCTGAGATCATAGCCATACTTGGAAGAAGATGCTAGAAAGAGGAACGTCTGTGTCTGCACGTAGCTCTAAAAATTGATCACTGTCTGTAAAACATGCAAATAATCTTCTTAAGATACAAATTATGTTCTTGGAAATGCAAGAGGGGGCGTTTAACCCCGATGTTATAAAAGCAATCTGAAGTGTATGTTTGGGCGGAGATCTACATCTAATGTGTTGCAGTGTACATCTTCCCGCGCGTGTGTTCTTAATAAACTCTTCATCTGATTGCACTCTACTGGGCCTCTGTTGGTTTGTCTTGTGCCACATTGCCGAATTCGGGACAAGGTGTTTCTCTTTTGGGATTGGGGAAGGGGCCAACTCTGCTCTCATCAATGGGATGGCCAAGGAAGGAGGAGGTCACGCTCAGTTCATCACAGGGACTGACAGGAACCAAAAGTAAGACAATGACTCATAACAATTACAGTAATGTTTTTTTATTATGTATTTTCCATTTTTATTTTATTTACCGAAGGATCACAACCCTTTTCCGGGGTCAGAGGTCACTGATTTATGCCCAGCTCACTGGACAGGTATGAGCAACATCATCTCACAGTGAACAGTCTCTGTGTTTATACTTGTCATGTTTTGAAAAGATGAAATTGGTCTAACACTGTAACTCTGTGTCAGAGCTCAGAGGCAGCAGAGGGCTGTGTGACGCTGAAGTACAGCCTGGCAGGTCATCCCTCTGAGAACCAGCTGCACTTCAGTCACAGACCTGCAGAGGACTCTGGGTAAATGAGCTGTTAATCACAATACCTCGTGCTGCTTGTATGTATGATCTAAAACATTGTCATTGTGATCATATCACCATACTGATATCTGCACTGAGCTCATAGCATCAAACTCCTGAAGTATTTGATGTCTTTTTGAAAGATGATGGTGTTTATGTCTGATTTCCATCCTATGAAAGAATTGTTATTTTCTCCTCTACACCTTTTTGAATATATGAAATGTAGAATGAACTCCACCTGTGCTTCTTTCTTTCTCTTGTCTCTTATCTGTTCACAGGCTGGGTGCTCGGAATCTTATCTGCTCACTAGAGAACGGAGAGGAAGACGATGAGGTAGAAGAAGATGGAGGTGTGGAGGAGAAGGTGGTGGAGTTGAGTGTGCAATCAGGAGTGAGCAGTTCTTTCACTGCCTTCATTGCTGTCAGTAAAGACAATGGCGAGAGGATTCAAGGCTCTCTTCTCCACCGAGATATTCCAGCACCCAGTGAGTGTTTTTTTCCAAGTGTCAAGTAACAAGAACAACTTGAATCCTGTGTACTCCAACAATATTGTTCTTGTTTTATTCTTATCTTATCAGTGGATCAAATGGGATGCTGCCCTATTTCAGTTTTCTCGGAGTTGATCTCTCCGAGACTTGTGCAGTGAGGCATGGGGTCCCTCAGGGCTCTGTACTTGGACCATTGCTGTTTTCTATGTACCTGCTGCCTCTTGGTGTTCTTTTACGTTCTTTTAATATAACCTTTCATTGTTACGCTGATGACCTGCAGCTTTATGTTCCTTTAACTATTGGAAATTGTGCTGAAGTCTCTAAACTAGAATGTTGTTTATCTACAATTAAGGGCTGGTTATCGGATAATTTCTTGCTCCTAAATACTGATAAGACAGAGTTGATGGTCATTGGGCCACACAAATTTCAGCACTTGTCCCAAAATTTCATCTTGAAAATTGATGAGTGTCATAAATTGCAGGGACAAGGTAAAAAACTTGGGCGTGTGGTTCGACGCAGTGCTCTCCTTTGAGTCTCATGTAAAAGAGATAACAAAGACCGCCTTTTATCATTTGAGGAACATAGCCAGAATCAGATAAGTTTTGTCAAGCGACACTGCAGAGGTTCTTGTCCATGCATTTGTGTCTTCTGTTACGAGTTCGAAAAACGTTGAGCAACGAAACACACCAACAGAGGCTCAGGAGAGTGCAATCAGACAATGAATTTATTTAAAACACAAAAATAAGCATTCAGTTTGTGATGGTTATACTGAGTTGCTACACTCGGTCAGTTATTAAGATGCTAACTGGTTATTTTGTTTTGTGTTTGCTTTTTTTTCCAGCACCATCTGTGACAGAGTGTGTGGAAGCCGGAAATATATTGTTGGGTTGCAGTGTGCAAAAAACTGCCCTTGAGGTTTTTATTAAACTAACAACTTCTTTACGATTCATACACAGAAGCAGATTTACTCCATACTTCATCCACATTAATCTTTGCATCGTCCAACTTTATTATCTAATGTACCTTATTTTATGCTGCATGTGTCCAAAGTCAGCTTTGTAGGAGGACCGGAGATTATTGCTTTTGTATTCTCATTTTAATGTTGCTGTGTTTTATTTATGTATTATTTATAGTGAATAAATCAAAGCACAGATGAGTATTTTTCCCTTCATTTCTTTTCATGAGTCATAATAAAACAAATTTTTAAGAAAGACTAACATACTTGTCCAAAATTCTTCCTTATTCCAATGCATATCTTTCATTTTTCCTATTTATGTCATGTAAGTAAACAGCTGGGCATAATTTCCACTAACCAAAGGGACATCGTGGTCAGCCATCTCTCTCTCAGAGTGAGTGAAATCAAGGCCAGCAGAGGAAATGCAAAAGGCAGAGCATGCAGCCATTCGTGAGCTAATGGGCCCACCACTAGTAGAGCTTCCTTGTCCATCAGGGAGAAATACAGTGGACACTGCACTTTCTACCTAGAGGCAAACATGTTGACCTGTGGCTGGTCAAATCCTGGTCAAATGCCCAGATTTGGGTCACCAGCTGTGGGTGCTGGGTGCCAGTGGACAGTAGTTCTCAGACTGTGAGTAGCTCTCAGTGACAGCAGATGAATGCTGCTCCATATGGTCAGTTTAAAAGGCAACATGTGCAGGACAGCATGTGACAATTAAAAGCTACACTAGCTATTAGCAGTGCCTCATGGTTAAAGTAGCCATTCATTTTCCTTGAAGCTCTCCCTTCCCAATTCTGTCCATCTATGTTCTTACCATGCTGATTACACCTCCCTCTGTCTTTTCCTCACTCTCTTGTTGGGACTGCTGTCCCTCCTCCTGCACTTCTTCCTGGCTAGTGCTAGCAGCAGTGCAGCAGTCTCTTGTGACTGTGAGGGTTTTATATTAGTTGTTTCTGGGACTACTATTGACAGTGCAGCTGCTAACATGTCTGCACTTAGTGTGTGTAGGTCTGATGTGCAGCAACCATTCAAGGAACCCCTATGGTTACATCATCAAAGTAAAAAAAATTGACTCATCGGTCCTCAGTGTTATATCCCCAGTAGTAAAGATTACCACTTCAACTCTGAAGGGAGGAAATTATTCAGTGTGAAAAATGCTGCTTGTAATTTTAGCCAGGTGATGTGAGCACCCCTTTGAGGTGAGTCCCAGTAGTCCCACCCACTACTATACTGCTGTGAGTGGCACCCCAGCTCATGAGACTTGCATCCGTGGTACCACCTTCCTCTCTGTGACAGCTGCTAGTGAAGCATCTGCTGCCATTGTCTGAATGAGAGATATCGTCCCACCTGAAACATGCCTGCATGTGACAGCATGTTTCCCTCTCTGCCTACAGAGACACACTGAGACAGGTGAAATTTAGAGATATTCCTATGAAAGATATGGGCTGGGTTGGCTGCAGGACACTCTTCGTAGTTTATGGTGAAACCCAGAGTCATCAGTGGATCCACTTTAACCTGCTCTTTTCTCAACATTTCTCACTCTGATAGCAACAGCCATTCATCTATGTACGTTGCTATGCCGTTACCCCATCTCTTTAGCAGGCCTATGAACGCCTCCATGCATTTCAAACATGCCTTTGGGCTGTGTGAGGGACCAAATGCCAGGACTAGTTACATGCACATTCTGCCCTGAAACACAAATCACAGGAATTTCCTGTGAGGCAGGTAAATGCAGATCTGAAAATATGCTTTCTTCAGGTTTACTTATATAAAAGAATTGCCTGGGCACACTACAGGCAGCAGAATGGCATTTGTCTGCATATTATGCTATGAAAAGTCTCCATTCTTCATCTGCATGGGGAACTTTCCATATAAGTCATGAGAACATTGAAGATGTCACTGGATCTACCTGAGACAGCTGGAGTCCTGGTCATGTCACACATGTCACTGCTACACTGACACCGTACCCCTACTCACCTTCACGCTGTTGGATTGGCTACATTAATTTAGGACCCATGGCAAACATTACCTGAGTAAATAGTTCCTTACATTAAACATGCAACCTTCACATTCATAACGTTTTCTCCTTTGTCTTTATATTTACGTTCTATGTCAATAAAACCACAACACAGAGTACTAACCACTGTGCAGTCACTGTTCATAAAATAGGAGCGCAGCTAACTTGACCTCAGTGTTTGATTGTGTAGCACAGTTTTCTGCAGGTTTGGTGTCAGTTTTAACTATTACATCATCTGTATGAAAAGTAGTGATGTCTCCTGTGTGTCGAAGCTTTGAAGCGTGTGTCGGGTAATCTCGGGGTAGTTTTGTGAAGCGCGTATCTTGCTTTGATTACGCATGCAGTGATGTTCGAGGCCTCGCGGGCAGTCCGTACCACGTGACTGATTCAGGAACTGGCTCGCCGGTTCGCGCCAGATTCTAAATAAATTGGGCAGCAAAACACAGCTGATTCCCATCACATTGTGTTGTGGAATTGGATTACGTCCCAGTTACATACTTACTTGAACATTTCTCCTTCGATGGAACCAGCAAAGAAGAGAAGATTTTCCCCTGTCTGGCAACATTTAGATCTCATCTCTCCTAATAAAGTATGCACACAGTAATAAATATCACAAATGATAAGTACCATAATATAAATCAACAACACCACAGCTCTTATAATCTGATTTTTGTCTTTTAGTTTATTAAAAAGTGAAGCACCACACACTAGTTTGTGTCATTATCCAGATGTACATAAGCATGATTACACAGTTACACAATCATACCAAAACTCTGTCCTGATAGTTTCCACTTTCTCTTTTGTATCAGACATACTGAGACAATATTTGGGATAAATAACCATGAAAACAATTTATTTATTAAGTTTAGAGGTTTACACATCACATCATTATAATCATTGAGACTATTTGACTTTAATCGTCCACTTGATGGCGCAGTAGAGCCAATGAATCATCACAATGCTTCGAACCATGAGTCGACCAGTTGGCTGGAAAGCTTCAGTTCATCACAAGGCTTCATCTCACCATCACTAATGAAAGCTCTTATAATTTGGCTGCTATTAGAGACCATCGATTTAGGCTCTCTTTGGTTACTATGTGGATCTTTTTTCAGACCAATTAATGAAAAAATATAATAAATGGAAAAACAGAGTACAAATGTGGACAGTTAACTGTATATTACAGCGCGATTTCAGTGCATAAATAAATACATACAGGTCTGAGACGTAAGTGGTGCAATATTGATAGAGCTCACATGACTCCCTCCTGTTCGTATCCCAGAAATCCACCAGGATTTTAGTGCCTCATATACTGCACAGGTCATCGGCACACCTGTGAGATTCAGGACGACATGCTAAGCAGTGCTGTGTCACCATCAATAATACACCATATTAATGCAAGGTACAATTACAGTTGGGCTCCGCCACGTTTTATTTTAACAGAGGATATAAAATATGCAGAGCTAGCTGAGTTGGTTGAAATTCAGTTGTTAGTTGTTTAATAGGTTATTAAAGCTGTCATCATTGCTTCAGTGCCATATTCTCTCTGCTGTAACTCAGATTTGAAGAGGGGTTGTTTAGGCAACAACTCAGAGCACTAACTATACGATCACGGCCGGTCACTTGGGTGATTTGTTATAAATGTGAAAACAGCTATGCAGGTTTAATGCAAGGAACTCTTTACTCAGTGTTTTGCATGGGTCCTAAATCAAGGAGGGGTAGTCTGTCAGTCACTGCATTCCTCACCTGCATGGGAAACTTCCCAAACTGGAAGTTATCAGAAACATTGGAGACAATACTGAATCCACCAGAGACAGCTGGGACAGGTCCTGGTCATTGCCATACAAAAGAACGGATTTATTTCAGTTCAGTTCAAATCAATAAGGTGAAGAAAAAACAGAGACTGCATCTTATGTGTTTTCTATTCTATTCTAGTTGTTTTAGAATCCAATAACTACACAAACAATCATGGCGGTGAGGTGTGGAGGGCCAGGAGTGACAAAATGAATTAATTAAATATGCCATTAATTATTGAATTAAATGTTTCATTATTTAATTAAATGCCCATTCACTTCACTAGTGTTTGTAGTTGTTGAGAAATGCCCACTGAAAGAATGGCCACCAGGGCAGGTGCCTGTAATCAGATTACAGTAACACGTTACTTGTAACGCATTACTGCCCATTTCTGTTGAGAACAAGTAATGTAAATGAATAATAGTGTTCAAATTGTTCGTTAAAACTCTGCATATCTCAGAAAAACTAAAAAAAATTCAGCTTTCTTCACTCACTTCTTTACAATGCAGCCATTACAATCTTCTTTGATTGGTCACTGCAGGATTGCCATTCTTCTCATGTTTAGTTTTTTTCCTATCAGTGTTTTAATTCCTTGAAATAAATTTTTTTTTTCAAAGTCACTTTTTGCTTTCACTAGCTTGTTTTTAGTCTCCCACTTTTGGATCTTCTGAACTCACTCTGATTAAAGTTGTCATTGTACTAATGTTATTCATGTGCAGCTGACTTCACAGCTGTGTGTATTATTTTTTGCTTTTTTGCAACTTTTTGTAATATCCAAATGTTTAACTTGTTCAATAACATTATTACTATTCAATGATTATTATATATGATTATCACTCTGCTACATGTATAAATCTGCTAAATCTCAGTGACACAAGCATGTCTTCATGCACACACACAGTTTCTACTCCCATTCATTAAGGTTTATATTTACACTGTTTACAGGAAGAATGGACAGCCATCACTTTAAGGAAAAACAAAGAGAGAGAGAGAGAGAGAGAGAGAGAGAGAGAGATTATGAGTTCAGGGCAGGTCAGTTTTTATAGAAATGCATAGATGTGTGTTGTACTTCCATTTGGCTTATTACTTTCTAATGCAGGTAAAAGACATTGGCAAAGAAACACTTACTACATAAATAGTTTGATTTTAAGTTGCTCTTTTGAGTCCTCTCTATTGACTCTGACATCCTGCTATTAACAGTTTCATGGTATTCAGTGGCGGCTGGCCCATAGGGGGCGCTCGGGCTCCGCCCCCCCAAATGTGGAGGAGTAAAAATATATATTTTTAAAAAATTCATCAATGATAGTTTTACTATGTGTGTGCCCATATACAGCCAGGCGTATTTTAACATTTTCACCAGCTGACTCATTAAAGTTCAACCAACAAACGGTGTTTTTCTTCTTCTGGGGCGCTCGTCAAAGCGCCCTTGATATGCAGCGAAATAGCCTATCATTAAATGGTTGCCAGGGGAAAATAATAAATATTTGACCTATCAGCGTCGCTGAATTAAATGGTTTGGGGCGCTTAAAATTGCGCCCTGCAGAAAACGCCGCAAAGATTTGCTGTTCTAGAATTTTACCTCAGTCAGTAGCCTAAGTGAGCTATAAGGTCAGAGAGAGACGATGGCAGCGGTATTGTTAACGGTTGAGGCACAGCCTCCCCCAAATTCGGTTAGATCGCTTCTAACCTACCCTTTTGCCAGAAGGACAATGGCAGAAAACTGCAAGTTAAAGAGTTGGGACCTGACAAGCCCGAAATTCAACTAACCCAGGCAACGAAGGAGAAGTCAAAAGCATACAACAGGACTTTTTGTCGGAGTTGGTTCCAGCGCAAGTCGTGGCTGACAGGCTGTGGAACAGCTAATGCACTTTTTGTTTCCCGTGCATACTGTTCAAAAGTGACAAGTGTGATTTGACGTGGACACAATCTGGACAAACCGACTTAAAGCACCTCTCCGAAGCTAATCAAGAAACATGAAAGCTCACGAGTTCATATGGACAACAGTGTAAAGCTAGCTGTGCTAGGGAAAACTAGCATAGCGGCGCAGCTAGATGATGGACATCAGATTGCTTTAAGAAGGCACAACGAAGAGGTAGATAAAAACCGTCATATTTTATCTAAAATCATCGATTGTATTAAGTTTTGTGGTGCTTTTGAGCTAGCAATGCGGGGACATGATGAAAGTGATTCCTCAGACAATCCAGGGATTTTTAGAGGTTTAGTCGACTTGATGGCATCAATTGATCACGACTTGAGGCAACACCTTGAAAAATGCTACTGTATTTAAAGGCACCTCGAAAACAGTCCAGAACGAGATCCTGGATTGCATGTTGGCAGTTCTGAGAGAAAGGATCGTGGAAGAAGTAAAGGCAGCGAAGTTTTTAGCCATTCAAGCTGATGAAACCACTGACATTTCTACACACTGTCAGTTAGTCATGGTGCTAAGATACATTGACCAACGAAACCGTATTCAAGAGCGTTTTTGAATTCATCAAGCTACCCAATGCTTGTGCAGATGCAATAGCCAGTGCCTTATCGGAGAGGCTGCGCTTCATCCTCCCCAGGGACAGAGAGAAAGTTGATCGCCCAGGCCTACGATGGGGCCGCTGTAATGAGGGGTACCACTGGAGGAGTGCAGCGTAAGATACAGGACATTTATGCTAACGCTCACTACGTACATTGTTATGCCCATCAGTTAAACCTGGTAATGCAACAAGCAACCTCCCACATCCCTCAAATCAGTCACTTTTTTTCCGACATAGCAGGATTCGCTTCTTTTTTTACTAAATCGAGCAAGAGGACTGCAGTGCTTGACGAGGTGGTGGCGCACCGACTTCCAAGTGCATCGGCAACCCGTTGGAACTTCAACAGTCGTGCTGTGAATACAGTGTATGAACATAAAGACGATCTGGTGAGGTGTTTTCAGACCATCCGTAACAGTGAAGGATTTGATGCCCTACAAAGAGAGATGCCGGTGGTTTCGTGAGAATGCTGGAAGACGAAGCTTTCTGTTTTTCCTGGCCTTGTTTCACAAGATAATGCCACATGTAGACATGCTGTATAACCACCTACAGAAGAGAAACATCGATTCTGTCACCATCGCAGGGATCACCCAGACATTCATCAGCCGCATGCAGGCTATCAGGTAGGCATAAAAGCATAAATATGTAACCTAGAATAAATGTTAATTATCTATGCATAGATTCTATCAAATTCTCTGCATATATTCTGTGTTCTGTGACTTAAATGTTTAATGGAATTCAGATAATTTTGATTTATATCAGCCTTTGAAGTAATTTTATGAAAAATATTTGATTAAGTATATTTGATGAAGTATATTCCCAGTAATGATTTGATGTAGCCTATACCATAGGCTATTTCCTGAAATTATGGCCAGGGCCTTTATTTACTTGCACTGGTTTTCCCCCAGCCATTAAACCAGGTCCGGTTATTAATTAAATCCGGTAATTCCCGGTAATTAGAACACAACCTTTGTTTGGTTTGTGTTTGGTTAATATATCCCTATTCAGTTTTCAGAAGCCATTAATGAAACTTATGTATTGGATCAGGGAGGCACTTCCTAATCTGGTTGTGGATGAGGAGTACAGGGGACCTGTTCAAGACCCACCCACAAAGAGACGGAGAACATTGGGGGAAGACAGGCAACACCATTTGGCACTGGAGGTAAGCACTAGCTGCTTGGTCTGATTTAAATCGGATCATCAGATAAAATCTAATGACGATGCTGTCAGATGTCATTTGATATAGTGGTCATGACTGTTTTGTTTTGTTATGGACAGATTTTTTTTTTCAGAATAATGATTAACATGAGACATGTGCCAAAGTCTTACCACTGAATCTAACTCTTACCAATTATATATTATTGGATAGGTGTGCGACACCATTATGAGCCATGCCAAGGAGAGGTTTTCTTTCACCAAGCACCTTGTCAGCGCCACTCTGTTGCAAGGAGACTTGTTCCAACAACACAGCAAAAATTTTCCAGATGCAGCACTACAAACCACAGTGGAAGCCTATCCCTCATTGGACAAAGCCAGACTTAAAACAGAACTGTCCCTGATCTACGACAACGAGGAGTTTCAGAGTTGTAGTGGTGCGCTGGCGCTCTATCAGGTTCTGATGGAAAACAACCTTCAAGACACATTCACCGAAACTGTAAGTCTTCTTAACATCCTCATCACCACACCAATGACAACATCAGAATCGGAGAGGTGTTTCTCTACTTTAAAGAGGATAAAAACTTTCCTGAGAAACAATATGGCTCAGGATCGGCTCAACGCTCTGGCTATGCTGTCCATAGAGAAAAAACTCACACAAGAACTTCCTGATTTCAACACCAGGGTCATCGAGAAATTTGCCACTCAGAAAGACAGACGAGCAAAGTTCTTGTACAAATAAGAACCCTTAACCATATTTACTCTCTTTCTCCATCCCTCTCTCTTTCTCTCTTTAGCCCACCCCCCCAATCAGTTTACAGTTGTTGTTTTCAATAGTTATTTTTCATTCATTCAAAAAAAAAAAAAAAATCTGTTCATGTTCATTTTTACAAATCTATACAAATGGCCAGAATATGGTTGTTCATTTTAAATTTAAATTAAAATTGTGTTGTTTGATGTACTCATTAAATGGGTCATTTTAGTCGATATCATAAAAATTGCCCCCCCTGAGATTTTTTTCAGGAGCCGCCACTGATGGTATTCCTTTTTTTGCTTTAAACAAACCTCACAGGGTGGTAGAATATTTCTGCGATGCAGA
This sequence comes from Oreochromis aureus, assembly GCF_013358895.1. Lineage (NCBI taxonomy): Eukaryota > Metazoa > Chordata > Actinopteri > Cichliformes > Cichlidae > Oreochromis > Oreochromis aureus. The sequence continues at coordinate 29,541,231 of NC_052955.1, read as the reverse complement.
GGTCCTTGGATCGCCTCTCCGTTGTCTTTGTTGACAGCAATGAAGGCAGTGAAAGAACTGCTCACTCCTGATTGGACACTGAGCTGCACCACCTTCTCCTTCACTCCTCCATCTTGCTGTCCTCTGAGCTCTCTCTCCTTCATCTCCGGGGAACGAATCAGAGTGCGAGCACCAAACCTGTGGACTGTTAATCTGCAGACAAGGAAGCAAACATTTACAGTTCTAATGTTTCCTATTTTTGCTACATTAGTACATCACTGACTTTTCTGTTTTTCACTCCACTCTATCCTTTTCAGAGGTGGAGGCTAATCCACCACTTGGTTAAGACTCACAATGATAACATGATTGAAGATAGCGGTCTACAGAGGATTAAAATCAAAATGAAATGTGAAAACTTGCTTCAGAGTTGAAATATGCCATTAACTCTGTTATCAAAGTTAGAGCTTTAACAATATAAATGATGCAGGTATAACAAACCTTACTTGATATTACTGACACACACCTGAACTAGTTCGTCCTCTCTCTTCAGTTGCACTCAGTTAATTCAACTCAAAAATGTCAAATTCCAGCCATTTCCACTTCCTACTGGTGTCCTCAGGGACCTCTACCATTTCTTATCTAGCTACTTCCAATTGGTCATCTCTCCTACACATTTAATATCAATTTTCTCTGTTATGTTGATGACACCAAACTCTACCCGTCTTTAATGTGAAATGTTTATGTGGGAAATAAACAAGTCAGCAGAGGTAGATGATGGTTTTACCATTGTTGTTTCTAATGAACAGACACATGAAAACAGTCACCTGCCCATCCCAAGTATGGTTATTTTAATTACAAGATAAAGTAAGAACCATCAGAAGATAAGACAGACACTACACATGCTTTGGCACCTCGTCAGCAGTTTCTTCCTCCCCTTGAAAGTTGGCACCAGTACACATCCTCATTCCCAAGGCGTTCTCTCACTGCCCAAGATTGAGTTAAACAACCTGCTTAAAAAGTCCACGGCCCTCTCTCCTACACACCTCCATAGGTATGTCGTTTGGACCAAGCACTTCTCCACTCTTCATAGTTGCCCTTTTTTCATCCTTACTAATTCTCTGCACATTGTGATTTACTGTCACGGCCAAGAGGATGAGCCATGTGGAGAAAATCAATCAGGATCCACACGCAGGCACTCGCTGAGATGTGAAGGTGGTTTATTGTAAAGTAAAGCACAAGGTGAAAAATGGCAAAACAGAAATAAAGATAATGTAAACTGGGAAAAACTAAACTACTAAACAGCAAACATGAACATGAAGGAAGGTGAGCAGAGGCATAAGAAGGTGGATGGCAGGGAAAACACACAGAGAATAAACAGGAGACTTACAGACAGAACAGCAACTAGTACATGAATAGACACGACTTAAATACACACAGAAGAACACAGGGAGATTACACACAGGTGGGGAACACAGCTGGAAGTAATTGACAAGACGAGACAGGGGAAGCAAAACTGAATTCACTCACATGAGACACGGACCTTCACAATAAAACAGGAAACAAGAAACAATTCACAAGGCCTTAAACTAAACCTGCAGTAAACACGAGACACAAAACCTAAGAACAAAACCCTTAACCACAATAAACTGAAACAGACTAAATAATCATCATCATCACCATCATCATCATCAAAGCCCGACAAGAGATCAAGAACATAACCCAAAATACAAAATCAAACCAAAACATAAGAAACTCAAAATGTTGGGTCAAAATGAACCAGAACCGTGACATTTACTGCCTTTCCTCCATTTGTAATGTCTCTCATTTTCTTTTTTCCGTATTCCTTCCATCTTCTGAGCACACTCTCTTCAGTTGCTAGTATATTCCCATTTCTTAATCACTCTAATCAATACAAATTCTTTCCTCTTTTCTTAGTTTACAGACTCACATAAACCTCACTATAACCCTTTGCCACCTCTATCTTTCCTGTACAATTAGGAAATGACTTCACTGACATGTGTTTAAGACTGAAGATAAATAGAATCAGGAAACTGTTTTCTGTAAATAGTCTCATTTTCCTCACAATCTGCTACCATCTGAAACTCAGCATGTGTAAGGACATGATCAACAAAACAAACCCGTCTTTATTAAACTCTGTTTTACCCAGTGTCCTCTGCAGGTCTGAGACTGAAGTGCAGCTGGTTCTCAGAGGGATGACCTGCCAGGCTGTACTTCAGCGTCACACAGCCCTCTGCTGCCTCTGAGCTCTGACACAGAATTACAGTGTTAGAAGTCACGTTAATTACTGTCATCAAATACCTAAACAACAACATGAGAGGCTGCTGCTCCTACCTGTCCAGTGAGCTGGGCATAAATCAGTGACCTCTGACCCTGGAAAAGTGCTGTGATTGGTGGAGAGAGGACAGTGACAGACACTTCCTGTGGTAAATCCCATGTGACTGAGATGTCGACCACAGCTGGCTGCAGAGCAAATCGCAGCGACTGCATCACCTGAAAAATAATGAAAAACTCTCCAAATATACACAAACAGCTGGAACAGACATTTAACTCACTGCAGGTCTGATCTCAAATATGTATCTGTTGCTGCTGTAATGTTTAACTTGACCTGTAATTGTGTTTAATGTCTTACTTTTGGTTGCATCCTGTCAGTCCCTGTGATGAACTGAGCGTGACCTCCTCCTTCCTTGGCCATCCCATTGATGAGAGCAGAGCTGGCCCCTTCCCCAATCCCAAAAGAGAAACGACTGCAATACAACAGTTTTCGCTGAGTACACAGAGGACATGAGTTCTTCTTCACCAGATCGATCACTTCTTTGGTGTTTACACACAGTTTTTCATGTATGTATGCTGTCAGTAAAGTGTTTTAACAAGTAAAAAAAAAAACTTTAAGCAAGAGTGAGAGGAACAGTAGGAGCCACTCAACAGATCAACTCATGTATAATTAGCAGATTATATGATTCATGGTCAACTTACAAGTTGGAGTAATGAATGAGAAAAAAGGAAGAACTAAAGAATGACATCATTAAAGTGTGTGTGTGTGTGTGTGTGTGTGTGTGTGTGTGTGTGTGTGTGTGTGTGTGTGTGTGTGTGTGTGTGTTACCTGTTTAGGCTGAGTGGGAATGCAGGGCTGGCTGTAAATATGTTTGAGGGGCTCCAGGATTTCTGTTCCTCCAAGATTAGCCTCCATTTGCTCAACTTTCTTCAGAGCCTCCTCCATGGTCTTCTCACCATACTCTACACTCTCGCTGCCATGACAAACACACAAGTGAGATCAAACATAACCTGGAGTTTTGCAGAATCATCCAAAGGCAACATGTTGTCTAACAGCGGGAAGATATCTTATCACAGCTGGACTGTCCATCGGGCATACCGAGCATTTGGGGTTTTTTTGTTTGTTTGTTTTTGTAACGGTATAAACAATTAAAGGTGGTGGATGGGCCAATTGGCCATGATCGACTCTGGGCTGGACCAATTACAGCCGAGGAGGTTGGATGCACCCTCCCTCTTCCTTGGGCAACAGCTCTGAAAGCAATCTTATCACAGACAAACAGAAAAAAATGGTATTGAGGTGAAAAGGAACACAGTTTGTCCTGTACTTCAGCTAGAATTTAAAAAAGACATAAAGCTGGAGTTATTCTGTCTTTATGCTGCGCAGCTACGTGTTCTTCTCTCATTCTCTCCCCCTCCCTCTCCTGTTGCTACTGCAATCATGAAACTGATCAACGATCAGCTGATCGGCTTTTCTGTTGCAAGTCCCGTCTCTCTTGTTTGTTTATCGCTCACTTTGCACCAGAAATTGGAAATCAGCTGATGTCACACCAAACAACAGCAGCACGTTTGAGCTTGATAAGCTGTTGTTAGAATTGATTTAAAATTACTTTCTAGTATCAGCTGGTGTTTGCTGGAGCCACAGCCGCACATATACTCTTGACTTTTATGACCTATGGATGGTATAATGAACCATATCGGTATAATGAGGAAAACCTAAAATTAATTTTTGTCTATTCCTTAATTTTAAAAAAACAACAAAAAAACCCCGAAACCTTATAAGGTGATATAAAATTTAATGTCAGCGAGAGTTAATGAGTGTTAAGTAATTATAAACCTCTTTATGATCTAACTTTTGGAAAAAATAAGGCAAACTCCACATAACATTTTCTTACTTAGTTAAAACCATTAAATGATATAAAATCATGACGAGAGGGAGAGTCTGTGTTTGCACACTGCATCAACCTGCTTCACAAAAAGTTTATAATCTGACAAATACAGTCCTGTCAAAACTAAACACACCAGTCCCACCATTTAAGAGCTAAGTAAGCTTAGTAAGCCCAAATCCTCACCCTTTCTACATGACATTTTTATGAATGTGTTTGTGCTGATATGTTGGGGTTGTTTTTCTCCAAGTGTGATGCTATGCATTACGGTCAAATATCTCCAGTTTTGGGTTTGTTTGTCAGAAGGGCATTGTTCTAGAAGTCTTGCGATTGGTTCAGGTGCAACTTTGAAAACATAAGCCATGCTGCCAATTTCTTTTTGAGACAAGAAGTTTTCTCCTGCAACCTCTACAAAAGAAGCCACACTTGTTCAGTTTTATTCTAATACCTTGAAATCTAACATTTGATATGCTAGCTGAGGCCTGTAGTGTCTGAGATACAGCTTTTGGGCTTTTTGCAATTTCTCTGAGGATGCACTACTTAAGTTTTTCACTGGACTGAAACATTTCTTTTTCACACCTTTTTATATTTGACAATCACAATGTGACGAGAAGTTTCCTCTTTTTCTTGCAGAAAATCAACTTGAAACTTGACCTAAATATCTTCCAGATTTTTCTCACTGTCTGTGTTTTCCTGTATGTGGTAACAGTTGCATATCTGGTTCTGCATTCAGGCCTTACAGCAGCTGGCAAAAACAGGAAGATCACTGATGTAGTTGAAATATTTCTGGTCCAAGTATTCTGAAGTCGTCCTACCCTGAGGTTGGTATCGAGGGTTGAGCACAGCAGGCAGACAGAACCTCAGACCATCATCAGCCTGCACAGCCAGCTCAGTGACGTACTCCAACCTGATGGAGGCGCTCTCTCCTGGAGGCAGACTGCCCACACGCAGAGAGAATATATCTGGACTCTCATCACTCTCCTCCAATAGGAAGGCCTGCTGACCGGAGCTCAGAGCATCATCATACTCCTCACGAGCCTGAAGCACAGGTGACACATGTCAGTGACATTCACTGTGTTTATTTTGAATCTCACTTATAATCAGGTTATATTTACTGTCCAGCTCACCTCCTGTTTCTCCTTCACCTCAGCTACAATCTGTGTCTGTCCAATCTGAGCACTGAAATGACAGACAGCAGCATCTCCAGGCAGAGGGAAGACAAAAACAGCCTCTAATGGTTTGTCCTCCTTGTTCTCGTAGTTCAGAGTGGAGACCACTGTAGCCACATGGTCCCTCACCTCCAGCTCCACCTCAATGCTCTTCAGAAGAACAGACAGAGAAATATTTGTATAATAAATACAGGAACCATATAGCAGGATACTACAGTAACTGAGATATTGAGACAGCCCATCACTTTTTATGTTTTGATGCTTTCTGTTGTCATGCCATAAAGTTAAAATACTTTGATTTAAAAACCAAATATTGTAGGATTAGATGTGTGATAGTGTAACATGGTTTAGTTTACCACAGTAAAATTGTAAATCTAATTTTGTAAAATAATTTTAAAAAATTCAAAGTCAACTCAGTTTTTTTTTTTCCTTTAATCTGATTGTCTCCACTTTTTGGAGAAAAATGGAAGACATAGAAAAGATACAGAGAAAGACGGACACTCTTTCTCGAATTAAGGAAATTCTGAGACCAGTAAAAGCGTTAGCAAAACTGATCCGTGACCATATTTTCAATGGTCACTCGGAATCCAGGTGCAGTGGACCAAGGGTGGCTGTTGAAAACTTGACAGCCTTTAGAGAAACACCTTTAGAGGTGGAGCAGGTGCAGCAACGACTCATTACTTCACCTCAGGAATTCAACCCGGCATCTTCACTGAGCTCTGATGGAAGTTCAATAACACCTCGAGACAGTCGCACTCCTGAGGAGCTCAGGGCTATCCCCTTAGTTAATGTCCCCTCTCCTCCTCCCCCCTTTGCTCCGAGTCCTCCATCATCCTCTCCACCTCACAGGAGAAGTCAGACCCAGGTAAATGGTTAAATAAGACTGATTATGATGAATTGAAAACTTGTACTTTAATTTAATAAACACACTTAGAGACATACATGGTTTGCTCTCCCCTTTAAAGTGTACTTTATCTTGTTCATTTTCAGCTGCAAACAACAGAAATGTGAGTGATAAATATTTCTTGATCTAATCGGTGCAGACAAAGAAGTCACCGGTGGTGTCAGGCTGGTGACAGCCCAACATATGGTTAAGACATTGGAGCAAACATGTAAAAAATTTGTGGATACCTTTCTGCCCCAAACCTTTGCAGCTCGTCGGCAGCTTCTTCCTTCCCGAGCTCCAGCTCCAGAACATAGGAAACCTCAAAGGGTTGTTAGACACACTCCAGAGGTTGACTTCAAAGCGCTTATCGTAGCGTACCTGCTGTCAATTGACGAAAAGTTAGGGGAGGAGCTTCAGCCAGTCTCGAATCCGTCTGAGCCTCAGCCTGCTGAGTCAGGACGACTGGCAAAATTATTTTCTACTGTTAGCATTAATTATTTTCAATTTAATGTGAGGCTATGAGTTTTAAAACTATTTGATGTTCCTACAGGAAGAAAAAGATACAGGGGCTGCGATACATCTTGGCACGGCATCACCGAGGGGAGTTGGAGTTAAGCCTCTGTACAGTTTGCTTGGGGGTGATAGAAGAGGTATACCAGCTGTTTTTCTCTACATCTGTGTTTATGCCACCCTCTTATGTCCATGTTAGCAAGCGTGCCCTGTCTCATGCATCTTTGTAACAGGTTTGATTTCTACCTGCTAAAATTTCCTCTGATTCTATAGATTAAAAACAATCGCTTTTGTGTGTCCTGTGCGGCACTGGACACAGTGGATATTTGTGTGTTCACCTCAAAGAGAGAATGGACAAAGAAGCTGAATGGACCTGTGAGAGTTTACTCCAGGTTTTGCAAGGGCAAATGCCAATGTGTTCATTCAGCAGCATGCGAAGGAAGGCGAAAGCGCATCAAATCCGATTTTTTTGACCCTATGCGACCCATATCCGATCATGGTATGACAGTGTGAACGGCACAAATCCGATATTTTCAAATCCGATCTGGGTCACTTTCGTACGTGGTACTGAATCCGATACATATCCAATGTTTTAGAAAGCGACTGCTGTGGAGGGAGGTATGGGGTCTTCACACACCCCCGTTCTCTACTAGCCATCGGGGCGGGGGGCTGGGAGGAGGTGTTGGCTGTCCGATTGGCCTCCCTGCTGCTGCGGAGCCTGGGGCGGTCTGCTTGCCTCCACCCCGGGGGAAAGGGTCACATCTCTTGGGTCTGGGTGCCGTTTCCCCCTCTGGGGGCGAGGGTACCTGGACCCAGGGCATAGAGTATGTTTGGGGAGTATGATTGTGTGTACATGTCTATGTATGTCTGTCCCTACGTTGGGTGAGTGCTGAGTGTTTGTATATGTGTGCATGAGGGTGGGAAAGCATGTTTATGTCTGTGTGTGCCTGTTTGTCTGTGTCTATATGTCAGGTCGGGTCTTAGACTCCACCTCCTGGTACTCCCAGGCCCTCCAAGTGTGGAGGCCTATCTCCCTCACCACACTCCCTGCTGGTAACTGATGCCCTCAGGGGTTGGTGCGTTGGTGGTTCTTGGTGTCCGGGGCTGGGCGCTCAGGTATGCACCAGCTCACTCCCGGTGGCTACCTGGCGGGGCCTGGTGCCTGTCGCTCGGTCAGGCCTCTTCCGGGGCAAAGGGGGCCCTCGGGCCTCCGGCCTCGGGCCTGCAACTCGGTTCACTCTGGCACAGCTGGCTGCCGGCAGAGCCGGGCGGGCACGCCAGTGCAGCCCCCTCTGGCTTCTGCTCCGTGGCTACTGGGTGACCCCCTCGTCTGGGGATCTCCTCAGCCCTTCCCAGGAAGGTGGCACGGATGCCCCTCCGGTGGTACTCCTTCGGCTCTCGCACTCTGGGGCTTCTGGATGTCTGGAGCCTGGATCTCCTCCATGCCTGCTTCATGCCCTGGGGGACGGGGCTATGGCCCTCCACACCCTCTAGCAGACCGTTACATGGGGAAACCTTTTGTATACAAGCGCGTTGATCCACACAGGTGTGCACACGGGTGTTCACTGTTCGTAGACATAAACTACACCTTTCTTAGCTGCTACTTCAAAGCACATTGTGCGCTGTCTGTCCTGCATGCTGCACAACAACTTTCAATATCTAGTATTTACTGCTGTTCACACTTAGCTAGATTGACGTGATGGTGTTGTGTTTAGTATGTTGCTTTGTTTTTGTTTGTTTTTTTTTTTTTGCTTGTCTTCTCTTCTTTTTCTCTCAACAGGTGATCCAGGAGATTTTTTTTTTTTCTTTCTCTTTGTCTTTGTAAGTGCCCTTTCTCACTGTCTCTTTTCCCTTCTGTTTTTCTTTTCCTTCCTCTCTTTCTTTCTCCCTTTCCTATCCCCCAGTCATGTCTGTCCCATCTGTAACAACTGAAAATAAAATAAATAATAACAACAAAGTTTGATCAAATGGACCAATACGGCAATGCCATGATGATCCATTTGGCAAAATAAATCCATTTGGTATCCTTGTTGGTCTTCAGACAACAATTCTGACGGCTAAAGAACCAAATGGGACAGACAAAAAAAAAAAAAAAAGAAAGAAAAAAGAAAGCGACTGCTGTTTGAACAGTCATGTCGCATTAAATCCGTCTTTTATGTCACTGACACAAGACAGACGCCAATTATCAGCGCCGGAGAAGTGCCTGAGAAGACATCGCGAACGCTTCCTGGCCATCCATCGTAGATGTTAGTGAAACTGTTGGGAAGACAACGTTGGAGAAAAGTGAACATTTTATTTGTACTGTATAATCTGCAGATTCTGACAGAAATCTGCAACTATCCTTTGAAGCACCGCTCCTCTAAAACAGCAATAAGGATAATTATTAGGTTATCTACATTATTATGTAAATAACAAAATAACTTAAAGCAAAAATTGGGAAACGTAAAGTCAGAAGTCTTTATATTAAGGGCAATCAGTCAAACAATACTGTTTGCTCCGGGTCTAAACGGAGCGCGTTGTGTGTGACGTCTTCTTTTCCGCATGCGGGCCGCTTTGAGCGTTCACACTAGAGCACGTTTGCTGTCGCATTTTACTTGTAGTGTGAACAAGCAGACAAAAAAATCAGATTTGATCAAAAAATCGGAATTGAGCATTAAGACCTGCAGTGTGAACGTAGCCAAAGCTTCGACACACAGGAGACATCACTACTTTTCATACAGATGATGTAATACTTAAAACTGACACCAAACCTGCAGAAAACTGTGCTACACAATGAAACACTGAGGTCAATTTAGCTGCGCTCCTATTTTATGAACAGTGACTGCACAGTGGTTAGTACTCTGTGTTGTGGTTTTATTGACATAGAACGTAAATATGAAGAAAAAGGAGAAAACGTTATGAATGTGAAGGTTGCATGTTTAATGTAAGGAACTATTTACTCAGGTAATGTTTGCCATGGGTCCTAAATTAATGTAGCCAATCCAACAGCGTGAAGGTGAGTAGGGGTACGGTGTCAGTGTAGCAGTGACATGTGTGACATGACCAGGACTCCAGCTGTCTCAGGTAGATCCAGTGACATCTTCAATGTTCTCATGACTTATATGGAAAGTTCCCCATGCAGATGAAGAATGGAGACTTTTCATAGCATAATATGCAGACAAATGCCATTCTGCTGCCTGTAGTCTGCCCAGGCAATTCTTTTATATAAGTAAACCTGAAGAAAGCATATTTTCAGATCTGCATTTACCTGCCTCACAGGAAATTCCTGTGATTTGTGTTTCAGGGCAGAATGTGCATGTAACTAGTCCTGGCATTTGGTCACTCACACAGCCCAAAGGGACGTTTGAAATGCATGGAGGCGTTCATAGGCCTGCTAAAGAGATGGGGTAACGGCATAGCAACGTACATAGATGAATGGCTGTTGCTATCAGAGTGAGAAATGTTGAGAAAAGAGCAGGTTAAAGTGGATCCACTGATGACTCTGGGTTTCACCATAAACTACGAAGAGTGTCCTGCAGCCAACCCAGCCCATATCTTTCATAGGAATATCTCTAAATTTCACCTGTCTCAGCGTGTCTCTGTAGGCAGAGAGGGAAACATGCTGTCACATGCAGGCATGTTTCAGGTGGGACGATATCTCTCATTCAGACAATGGCAGCAGATGCTTCACTAGCAGCTGTCACAGAGAGGAAGGTGGTACCACGGATGCAAGTCTCATGAGCTGGGGTGCCACTCACAGCAGTATAGTAGTGGGTGGGACTACTGGGACTCACCTCAAAGGGGTGCTCACATCACCTGGCTAAAATTACAAGCAGCATTTTCACACTGAATAATTTCCTCCCTTCAGAGTTGAAGTGGTAATCTTTACTACTGGGGATATAACACTGAGGACCGATGAGTCAATTTTTTTTACTTTGTTGATGTAACCATAGGGGTTCCCTGAATGGTTGCTGCACATCAGACCTACACACACTAAGGCTACGTTCACACTGCAGGTCTTAATGCTCAATTCCGATTTTTTGATCAAATCCGATTTTTTTGTCTGCTTGTTCACACTACACATAAAATGCGACATCAAACGCTCTCCAGTGTGAACGCTCAAAGCGGCCCGCATGTGCAAGAGAAGATCTCACACACAACTCGCTCTGTTTAGACCCAGAGCAAACAATATTGTTTGACTGATTGCCCTTAATATAAAGACTTCGGACTTTATGTTTCCAGATTTTTGCTTTTAAGTTATTTTGTTATTTACATAATAATGTAGATGACATAATAATGATCCTTTTTGCTGTTTTAGAGGAGCGGTGCTTCAAAGGATAGTTGCAGATTTCTGTCAGAATCTGCAGAAAATACAGTAAAAATAAAATGTTCACATTTGTCCAACGTTGTCTTCCCAACAGTTTCACCGGATGGTAGGAAATCGTTCGCGATGTCCTATCGGGCTCTTCTCCGGCGCTGATAATTGGCGTCTGTCTTGTGTCAGTGACGTAAAAGACGGATTTAATGCGACATGACTGTTCAAACAGCAGTCGCTTTCTAAAACATCGGATACGTATCGGATTCAGTACCACATACGAAAGTGACCCAGATCGGATTTGAAAATATCGGATTTGTGCCGTTCACACTGTCATACCAAGATCGGATACGGGTCGCATAGGGGCGAAAAAATCGGATTTGATGCGCTTTCGCCTGCAGTGTGAACGTAGCCTAAGTGCAGACATGTTAGCAGCTGCACTGTCAATAGTAGTCCCAGAAACAACTAATATAAAACCCTCACAGTCACAAGAGACTGCTGCACTGCTGCTAGCACTAGCCAGGAAGAAATGCAGGAGGAGGGACAGCAGTCCCAACAAGAGAGTGAGGAAAAGACAGAGGGAGGTGTAATCAGCATGGTAAGAACATAGATGGACAGAATTGGGAAGGGAGAGCTTCAAGGAAAATGAATGGCTACTTTAACCATGAGGCACTGCTAATAGCTAGTGTAGCTTTTAATTGTCACATGCTGTCCTGCACATGTTGCCTTTTAAACTGACCATATGGAGCAGCATTCATCTGCTGTCACTGGGAGCTACTCACAATCTGAGAACTACTGTCCACTGGCACCCAGCACCCACAGCTGGTGACCCAAATCTGGACAGGATTTGACCAGCCACAGGTCAACATGTTTGCCTCTAGGTAGAAAGTGCAGTGTCCACTGTATTTCTCCCTGATGGACAAGGAAGCTCTACTAGTGGTGGGCCCATTAGCTCACGAATGGCTGCATGTTCTGCCTTTTGCATTTCCTCTGCTGGCCTTGATTTCACTCACTCTGAGAGAGAGATGGCTGACCACGATGTCCCTTTGGTTAGTGGAAATTATGCCCAGCTGTTTACTTACATGACATAAATTGAAAAAATGAAAGATATGCACTGGAATAAGTAAGAATTTTGGACAAGTATGTTAATCTTTCTTAAAAATTTGTTTTATTATGACTCGTGAAAAGAAATAAAGGGAAAAATACTCACCTGTGCTTTGATTTATTCACTATAAATAATACATAAATAAAACACAGCAACATTAAAATGAGAATACAAAAGCAATAATCTCCGGTCCTCCTACAAAGCTGACTTTGGACACATGCAGCATAAAATAAGGTACATTAGATAATAAAGTTGGACGATGCAAAGATTAATGTGGATGAAGTATGGAGTAAATCTGCTTCTGTGTATGAATCGTAAAGAAGTTGTTAGTTTAATAAAAACCTCAAGGGCAGTTTTTTGCACACTGCAACCCAACAATATATTTCCGGCTTCCACACAGTCTGTCACAGATGGTGCTGGAAAAAAACAGCAACACACAAAACAAAATAACCAATTAGCATCTTAATAACTGACCGAGTGTAGCAACTCAGTATAACCATCACAAACTGAATGCTTATTTTTGTGTTTACTACCTTTTTGCGCACTGAGCCATGATACAGCCTTTGCAGCCAGAAGCTCCCACTCGTCCTTTGCATCCATCTTGAAACCATGAAGCCAGATCAGAGCCAGAATGGAGGCCCACACTTCACTGCTGGCCTAGTGTATAGAATCAGCAGTCATGTAGTTAAATATTAAATTAAGTGAGACACCATGCAGATGTTCGTTAACATGAGTGTGTAATTTTGAAAATTCGCTTTTGAAACCATTTTAATGAATACGTTACAAACACCCACTATTACTGTGTCTTATTATTCTTTTTAATAACCCACCTTTTCAGGCTTTGACTTTTCCACCTCCTCGTTGGTCTCAGTGCAGCAGCAGAGCTGGATCAAGCAGCCAGCAGCCAGACGCCTTCTGGAGGGAGACTAACAGCAGCAAAGGGTCTCTGGGTGGCTTCTTAGCAGGCGGAAATTCTTCATCCAGCAGTGCTAAAAGGGGAAATTTGAAAAACAAAGTACAATCATAACTTTTTTTTATGCTGACCACTCTCCTGCAATGAGTTTAATTTATTTAATAAAATTGTCTTAATTGGGGGGAATTAAAAGAACAAAATATAAAATAATGAGCTGAGATATTAAGAAAATAGTTCTAATGACTTGGTTAGTATCCATGTGTTGCAATATATTTGTCATATTTAGGGTTGTTATTATTTCTGATCGGGGCAATTAAAAGAGTAATAGTTAACAAAAGAGCAGCTTTTACAACCAGATATATTTCACAGTTTTATGGATATTTGATGATGATTTCTTTTCTCGAAGCTGCCATGTAATGCCAAATGTTATTACTGTAAGTTGAAACTGTACTACTGAATTATTTAGATTGCATTCCTAGAAGATTCATCCAGAATCTAACTTAAAATCCTGCTCCTCACATACAAGGTGTTGAATAATCGAGCTCCACCTTATCTTAAAGACTTTATAGTATTGTAGCAGCTGCTCTCTGACTGAGCTGTACTTGTGTTTAACTCCTGTGGAACCAGCTCCCAGTTTGGATTTGAGTGACAGACACCCTCTGTACTTTTAAGACTATGTTTAAAACTTCCCTTCTTGATAAAGCATATAGTTAGGGCTGGATCAGGTGACCCTAATTCCTTCCTTAGTTATGCTGCAGTATCTCTAGACTGCCGGGAGATTCCCATGATGCATTGAGTATTTCTTCTTCAGTCACCTTCTTCACTCCCTATGTGTTTATACACCTCTCTGCATTGAACTATTCCTCCTCTCTGGCTCTCTTCCACAGTGTGTCTTTGTCCTGTCTTCCTACCCTTCCCAACCCCTCGCAGCAGATGGCCGCCCCTCCCTGAGCTTGGTTCTGGCTGGAGATTTCTTCCTGCTAAAAGGGAGTTTTTCCTTCCCACAGTCACCAAAGCGCTTGCTCATAGGGGGTCATATGATTGTTGGATTCTCTCTTTTTTGTATTACTGTATACAAAAGGTATTTTATGAATTTCACCAGGTTCTGTACTAGGACCAATACTTCTTATATTACACCTGTTTAGGCAGTATTATTAGAAAACACTGCATACATTTGCATTGCTTTGCAGATGACTCTCAACTGTATATACCCATGAAACCAGATGACACAAAACTAATTAAACTACAGGAATGTCTTAAAGATATTAAGGTCTAGATGACTTTTAATGTCCAACTAAAGATAAACGTCTCTATCTAAAGCAAAGAAGTCAAAACAGATACCTCTGTAACTGCATTTCTTTACGAAATTTGTAACGAATCCATAATCCACCTCACAATCTGCTTTTTCAAAGGAAATGCAACAGTGAGCAAACAAACTTATAATTCTACTCCCAATGAAAACACAAGTAAACATTTTTCTTTCATTGCACACAAAATTTAGTAGAAGCTTTACTGATGTGGGATCTCATTTTACTTGTCTGACTGAAATTTGTCAACATGAGCAAATCATCTGACGTTATATAACTCAGACTAACTCGGTCTGTGTCCATAATCAGAAATCCAACTGAATTTACTTGCAGCAACCCCAATTCTAACTACCAGAGATACATATACATATGGCTGTGTGTGTACTCTTACTGAGTTTGTAATCATAACAAACCTTGTACTCACCGTTGTAATCTTTCCTAGTACAGCATCCCATTAGATACACTTATAAGATAAGAATGAAACAAGAACAATATCGTTGGAGTACACAGGATTCAAGTTGTTCTTGTTACTTGACACTTGGAAAAAAACACTCACTGGGTGCTGGAATATCTCGGTGGAGAAGAGAGCCTTGAATCCTCTCGCCATTGTCTTTACTGACAGCAATGAAGGCAGTGAAAGAACTGCTCACTCCTGATTGCACACTCAACTCCACCACCTTCTCCTCCACACCTCCATCTTCTTCTACCTCATCGTCTTCGTCTCCGTTCTCTAGTGAGCAAATAAGAGTCCGAGCACCCAGCCTGTGAACAGATAAGAGACAAGAGAAAGAAAGAAGCACAGGTGGAGTTCATTCTACATTTCATATATTCAAAAAGGTGTAGAGGAGAAAATAACAATTCTTTCATAGGATGGAAATCAGACATAAACACCATCATCTTTCAAAAAGACATCAAATACTTCAGGAGTTTGATGCTATGAGCTCAGTGCAGATATCAGTATGGTGATATGATCACAATGACAATGTTTTAGATCATACATACAAGCAACACGAGGTAATATCTAATTGTTCCAGTGGATAAACCGCTCATTTACCCAGAGTTCTCTGCAGGTCTGTGACTGAAGTGCGGCTGGTTCTCAGAGGGATGACCTGCCAGGCTGTACTTCAGCGTCACACAGCCCTCTGCTGCCTCTGAGCTCTAACCCAGAGTTACAGTGTTAAACCAATTTCATCTTTTCAATGGAAAATAAATAATAAAAAAACTGTAATTGTTATGAGTCATTGTCTTACTTTTGGTTCCTGTCAGTCCCCGTGATGAACTGAGCGTGACCTCCTCCTTCCTTGGCCATCCCATTGATGAGAGCAGAGCTGGCCCCTTCCCCAATCCCAAAAGAGAAACACCTGCAATACAACAGTTTTCACAGAGGACATGTTGGACATTCTGGAAACTGTGTAGATATAGTTGTGTTTTTCTGGTTTGTGAGAATACAACAGCTGTTTTTAAAACACACAGGTTTGGTACACAGCACATGTCATCATATTTTTCTTGCTTTTCATGTGAGAGTTCTTCTTCACCAGATCAATCACTTCTTTGGTGTTCCCCACCTCTCGTCAGTAAAGACAAACAGCTAGAGAGGAGAGTTTACACACATCTACACAAGCTGAAACACAACTCTCTGACAGGTATACAAGTATGCTGTCAGTAAACAGTTTTAACCAGTAAAAAAAAACATAAGAGAAGCAAGACTGAGAGGAACAGTAGGAGCCACTCAACAGATCAACTTATGTATAATTAACAGATTATATAAGATATGTTACGAGTGATACAGGGTTTGGTTCATAGTCAACTTACATGTTGGAATAATGAATGATTAAAAAGATATAATAAAGAATGGCATCATTAAAGTGTGTGTGTGTGTGTCTGAGTTACCTGTTTAGTCTGAGTGGGAATGCAGGGCTGACCGTAAGAATTTTTGAGGGACTCCAGGATCTCTGTTCCTCCAAGATCAGCCTTCAGAGCCTCCATGGTCTTCTCACTATACTCTACACGCTTACTGCCATGAGAAACACACAAGTGAGATCAAACATAACATGTTGTCTAACAGCAGGGGAACATATCACATATTTACAGAAAAAAGTGACAGAAAACTGATATCACGGAGATCATATGAATACAACTGACGGGAAGATGTGTTCATAACTAGACCCAAAACTAAATGTTGGAATAGCAGCCCATTGGTAAGCTCTTCAACAGGAGCAGACGAGTGTCCTGAAGGGAAGAGAGAAAAGATGGTGAGACCTCTGTGTGAGAGGAACAATTTTACAAAAGATTTGAGGAAATATTTTGTAACTCTAACACCACTTTATGAATACCCTGGCACTGCTGATGTGAGTATTACTCTTATTTTCAGATCGATTCACTAAGAACACAAACTCTCCACATGTGTTTCAGAGAGCCTGAAACACATGAAAAGGACAGAAAAATGTCAAGCTTACATTTTCTAATATATTCCAACACAATTAACTTCCAGGTTGAAGAATGTAACATTTTCTTAGTTAAAACCATGTAATGATATAAAATCATGACGAGAGGGAGAGTCTGTGTTTGCACACAGCATCGAACTACTTCAAAAAAAGTTGATAATCTGACAAATGCAGTCCTGTCAAAACTAAACACACCAGTCCCACCATTTAAGAGCTAAGTAATTTTATGAGGTTTTTGTGCTGATGTGTTCAGGTTGTTTTTCTCCAAGTGTGATGCTATGCATTACGGTCAAATATCTCCAGTTTTGGGTTTGTTTGTCAAAAGGGCATCGTTCTAGAAGTCTGGACTCTGATCACTCTCCTCCAATAGGAAGGCCTGCTGACCGGAGCTCAGAGCATCATCATACTCCTCACGAGCCTGAAGCACAGGTGACACATGTCAGTGACATTCACTGTGTTTATTTTGAATCTCACTTATAATCAGGTTATATTTACTGTCCAGCTCACCTTCTGTTTCTCCTTCACCTCAGCTACAATCTGTGTCTGTCCAACCTGAGCACTGAAATGACAGACAGCAGCATCTCCAGGCAGAGGGAAGACAAAAACAGCCTCTAATGGTTTGTCCTCCTTGTTCTCGTAGTTCAGAGTGGAGACCACTGTAGCCACATGGTCCCTCACCTCCAGCTCCACCTCAATGCTCTTCAGAGGAACTGACAGAGAAATACTATTAGAAATAAATACATAAAAAATACATCAGGGTATTATTGTGTCATTATAAAAAAAAAAAAAGATTCACCTTAGTTATCTATTTCTTTATTTTTTAGTGATTATAGTGATATTTTCTTTAGAGAAGTATGCATAGAGTCATCTTAGTATAGCATCATTAACTGTAGATCACAATTGAAAATAGCAGTGTAGCACATCATTATATACCAGCTAGTCCGACTTCAGTAACCCTATAAAAGTCACTGCTGTTTAGTTTCAAGTCTTCATTTATGTTGGAAGTGATAACAGAGCTGTATGTTTACATTTTTTCAGAAAGCTCTCAGTCAACTTGAATAAATTCTTTTTTCATGGATGCCTGGATGTTAAACTTAATTGTTACACCTGGTAAAGCAGCAACGCTGATCATTTTATTA
Organism: Oreochromis aureus; assembly: GCF_013358895.1. Lineage (NCBI taxonomy): Eukaryota > Metazoa > Chordata > Actinopteri > Cichliformes > Cichlidae > Oreochromis > Oreochromis aureus. Next base: position 29,523,310 of record NC_052955.1, on the reverse strand, counting down.
CAGATGAAAAAATTCAGACAGTTTTTAACTCTCAGTGATGCCGCAGTGTTCGTTTGACTTTGGGACCTGAAGCGGACGGAGCTTTGGACCCAGATTACTCCACAAGACTCCTGACTACGGTAGCCGTAATGCTACAACAATCCATAAAGTGGTGCGGCTTTGTAGCTACCAGCGTTGTACTAAAGCATTTTTTGACAGATTTTTAAGTGCCGTGTCTCACATAAAGTTCGAGATCAATAAGCACAACCCAAATAAGGCACACCGGATTATAAGGCGCACTGTCCTATAGTCCAAACAATACAGTACATATATTTGGATTTCAAATACCTGTAAATATGTTAAAATTTGATTCTCTCCTGGAGCCACAGCTGGACTGGCCATCGGCTACCGATGGTGATTTTTCATTTGGGCAGATGCTTATATTATTATTATTATTATTATTGTAAATTTGTAACCGTATAAACAATGAAAGGTGGTGGATTGGCCAATTGGTCATGATCGACTCTGTGCTGGCCAATTACAGCCGAGGAGATCAAACTTTAAAGTTCCATATTGAGGTGAAAAGGAACGTGATTTGTCCCATACTTCAGGTTGAATGAAAAACGGCACAAAGCTGGAGTTATGCTGTGTCTTTATGCAGCACAGCTGCCTCTTCTTCTATCATTCTCTCCCCATCTCTCTCCTGTTGCTACTTCAATCATGATCAGCTGATCGGCTTTTCTGTCCCAAGTCCATCTCTGTTGTTTGTTCATTGCCCACTTTGCACCAGAAAGAGGAGACCAGCGGATAAACAACAGCAGCACATTTAAGCTTGATAAGCTGTTGTTAGAATAACTTAATATTACTTTCCAATATCAGCTGACGTTTGCTGGAGCCACAGCTGTAAAGCTGCTGGTCATGATATTGGTTTGCATATGGTGAGAGGGAAACATGAAGATGTAAAGTGCCTGCTGCCCTGCCTCTTTTGATGCCATACTATTTATTCAGCGTTCACAGCCCACACTGCCTGTGGCCTTTACATACATCGGTCGGGGCCCTGCAAAGTATGCAGTCGCTGTGAGATCACTCTGTGCGCTCTCAACAAGATATAAAGCATGCAGTACCACAACTAAACAGAACCACAGCTATAGAGTGAGATTCTTGACAAAAACTAAATGTAGTATTTAGCTGCTTTTGAAATAGGAATAAAGTCTAATATAGTCTAATATGAATATGAATATTTCTTAAACCCCTGGCATTTAACGAAATAACAGAAAAAGAGATGCTTTAACAAGTTAATATAAAATACAACAATGGATGCTTAGATGCTCTCACTGAGCTCCAATACACATGAACACTTTGAACATTTTCTAGGAAATAACAAAAATATATTTTAAATAGCAAATCTCAAAAGTATAAGTGAGGGATGCTTGTTAACTCAAGTTTTACTACCTGGATCCTGGGTTGGCCGCTAAAAGTTTCAGGTGAGTTCTTGTCCACAGCAGCAGCAGCCTGACCATCCGCTGGTTTTTCGGACACAGCTCCACCGCTTTCCCCTTTATATTTCCATTGGCTTCCTCAGTGACTCCATATAAAAAAATCAGTCTTGCTGTGAAGAGCTACTCTCCATTTCATAAAGAGGCTTTTTCGCAGCTGGGGACTTGGAAACTCACAATGCATTGAACGTCGCCGGATTCAAGGTGCTAGCTCACTCATAACAGGCCATGTCGCAGCAGATGGCCGCCCCTCCCTGAGCCTGGTTCTGCCGGAGGTTTCTTCCTGTTAAAAGGGAGTTTTTCCTTCCCATTGTCGCAAAAGTGCTTGCTCATAGGGGGTCATATGATTGTTGGGTTTTTCTCTGTATCTAATGTACAATATAAAGCGCCTTGAGGAGACTTTTGATGTGATTTGGCGCTATATAAATAAAATTGAATTGAATTGAATATAAAGATATTACCTGATGAAACTTCAGTCAAACTTGCTCTGGCCTGCTACATTCTCATTCTCTTACGATTCGACATTTACATATCTCAGTTTTTGTTTCTTCTAACACAAGATCGGTTTAAAAATGGAGAACAGGTTTCTTTTTTAAAACCAGTTTAAGATTTATTTTGTTTGAGATGCTTCTACTCGGCAGCCATCTTGGAATCTCCCCTGCTCTGGCTGTTTTGTTACCATGGATGCAGCTTTACAAGGCAAAACATTGCACGTGACATTCCGTGTAACGTCACAAACACCCTACCACTGTTAGACGCGTTCGTTTTTGACACGACACTTTGGGAGATTACACCTTTCGGTGCATTAACTGCATTTTTGTCCTCTTAAAAAGGCAAAAATTATAATTTTACAGGATAGCTCAACGAAAATCATCACTTTATAGAAATGAATGTAAGTACAAGCTTCTTTTTACTTCTCTAAACATACTTTTCACATCTCAAAATCCTGAAGAGAAAACGTAGACGCTAAAAAGTAAAAACAGATAAAGACTGTTGTAATAATAACTGACATATGAAGACAGCCCATCACTTTTTATGTTTTCATGCTTTCTGTTGTTATGGCATAAAGTTAAAATACTTTGGTCATTTAAAAAAATAAACCTTCTAGGATTAGATGTGTGATGGTGTAATGTGGTTTAGTTTATCACAGTAAAATTGTGAATCTATTTTTGTAAAATAATTTTTAAACATTTCAAGTCAACTCAGCTTTTTTTTCCTTTAATCTGATTGTCTAGAGATATACAGAGGATATAGGAAAGATGGAAAGAAGGACAGACACTCTTTCCCGAATTGACGAGATTCTTCAACCTGTAGAGGACTTAGAAAAGCGGATCCGTGGCCGGATTTTCAATGGTCACTTGGAATCCGGTTGCAGTGGACCAAGGGTGGCTGTTGAAAACGTGACAGCCTTTAGAGAAACACCCAGGGACAGCCTGCATCCACTTGCTGAATTTTTTGGGGAGGTGCAGCCGCAGCGGGAATTGAGCTTGGCATCTTCATTGAGCTCTGATGGAAGTTCAATGACAACTCGAGACAGTCGCACTCCCGAGGAGCTCAGAGCCGTCCCATTGGTTAAGACCCCCTCTCCTCCTCCACCATTTGCTCCGTGTCCTCCATCATCCTCTCCACCTCACAGAAGTCAGATTCCAGTGAGGTTAAAAAACTACAGAGAAACAGGTCAGTTCTTATATCGACGCACTAAAGAGTCAGAATGTCAGACATTTAAACCCTTCAGGCTTTTAATCAGCTGTTGTGTGAGAGATAAACCCTCCAACCAGATTTTACACATTGCTAAATGTATTTTGCCATATGTATAGAGGTGAAAAATTTGACATTTCAGCACACTGCCTTCACTTTTTATCCAGCCTGTGATTTGGTTTTATTTGAATACAAATTTTGGTAAATAATTAATTAAGATTGATTATGATGAATTGAAAACTTGTACTTTAATTTAATAAACACACTTATAGACATACATGGTTTGCTCTCCCCTTTAAAGTGGACTTTTGTCTTGTTCATTCTCAGCTGCAAACAAACAGAAATGTGAGTAATAAATATTTCATGATCTAATCTGTGCAGACAAAGAAGTCGCCGGTGGTGTCAGGCTGGTGACAGCCCAACGTGTGGTTAGGGCACTGGAGCAAATGCATCAAAAAATTGTGGATGCGTTCCTGCCCCAAACCTCTGCAGCTCGGCGGCGGCTTCTTCCTTCCCGAGCTCCAGCTCCTCCTGGATCTCCAGTTCCGGCCCCCCCTCGAGTTCCAGCTCCCCGAGCTGGAGTTGGAGCTGGGGCTCGAGCAAGGGTTGTAGCTCTGACCCCTGCTCGAGCTCCAGCTCCTCCTGGAGCTCCAGTTCCGGCCCCCCCTCGAGTTCCAGCTCCCCGAGCTGGAGTTGGAGCTGGGGCTCGAGCAAGGGTTGTAGCTCTGACCCTGCTCGAGCTCCAGCTCCTCCTGGAGCCCAGTTCCGGCCCCCTCGAGTTCCAGCTCCCGAGCTGGAGTTGGAGCTGGGGCTCGAGCAAGGGTTGTAGCTCTGACCCCTGCTCGAGCTCCAGCTCCTCCTGGAGCTCCAGTTCCGGCCCCCCCTCAAGTTCCAGCGCCTCAAACTGGAGGAGGAGCTGGAGTTGGAGCAGGGTCTGTAGCTCCAGCTCCTCCAGCTCCAGCTTCTCCACAAGCTCCAGCTCCAGAACGTAGGACACCTCGAAGGGTTGTTAGACAGCCTCCAGAGGTGGACTTTAAAGGGCTCATCGTGGGGTACCTCCTCTCAATTGACGAAAAGTTAGGGGAGGAGCTTCAGCCAGTCTCTGATCCTTCAGAGACTCTCCAGCTGAGCCTCAGCCTGCTGAGTCAGGACGACTGGTAAAATGATTTTCTACTGTTAGCATTAATTATTTTCAATTTAATGTGAGGATATGAGTTTTAAAACTATTTCATGTTCCTACAGGAAGAAAAAGATGGAGGGGCTACGATACATCCGCACCCTGGCGCGGCATCACCGAGGGGAGTTGGAGTTAAGCCTCCATACAGTTTGCTTGGGGGTGACACAAGAGGTATACCAGCTGTTTTTCTCTACATCTGTGTTTATGCCACCCTCTTATGTCCATGTTTGCAAGCGTGCCCTGTCTCATGCATCTTTGTAACAGTTTGATTTCTAACTGCTGAAATTTCCTCTGATTCTTTAGATTAAAAACAATCGCTCTTGTGTTTCCTTTGCGGCACTGGACACGGTGGTATACTTGTGTGTACACCTCAAAGAGAGGATGGACAGAGAGGCTGAATGGACCTGTGAGAGTTTACTCCAGGTGTTTGCAAGGGCAAATGCCAATGTGTCCATTCAGCAGCATGCGAAGGAAGCTCTGACAGCTCTGGTTCACGGTTGCAGCCCGAGTCGCTTCCTAAACAGCCTGGTGACTATGGGTTTGAAGTAAGTTCACACCTGTGAAGAGTATCTGTGACCCCAGGATCACAATCAGATCAGGTGAAAATCAAACACACTGAGTGGATTTGTCTGTGTTTCCTTCCTCAGACATAAGAGCGTTCTCGTGAGAGCTGGTGCCGCACTGGGGCTCCTCATAATCACTAAATTCATGGAAGCGGAGAAAGTTCTGTCTGCAGGTCAGACTTTCACCAAATGCTTCCTGTTGGCTGTCAGTGAACTGTGTCAGGATGCTTCCTCTGAAGTCAGGTCAGTGTGAACTTTTAACAATTATAGGCTGATATTTCTATTTTGACTTTCTTTTGATAAATTCTCTGCATTTACTTAGAAACTAAAGTGTTGATTAAAGCTGCATCTCTCTGCAGAGCCCATGGAAAGGCCATCCTAAAAGACCTGGTCAAACAGAGGAACTTCAGAAAGATGTGGAAAGAAAGCGTCTCGGATAAATCCCGCTGTGAAGTGGAAAGAAGACTCAGAGACGTATTTCAGAAATAGCAGACACAGGTAAGCCAGACTGCATACATGAGCAGCCTTCAAATTAAGTAACCACTTTGAAGGCTGCTCATTTCTGTGTGGCATTTTCAGAAATTTCCCACATCACGTCTGCTTCAGGTAAGTATATATGTCATTTAAATATTTAATATAACATGCACAATAAGTAAATATTTAATATGCACAAAAAACACTCACTTATCCACCAACCGGTCGAGGCAGATGGCCGCCCTCCCTGAGCCTGGTTCTGCCAGAGGTTTCTTCCTGTTAAAAGGGAGTTTTTCCTCTCCACGGTCGCTCATAGGGATCAATTGGATACAATAACTTTGTTGCTTTTTGGTCCGTCACATTGACCAAAAACCAACATGTTCTTAATAGAGTGGTAAGTGAGTGTTTTACATTTTCCATCTGTGAACGGTAGCTTCTACCGCTCATTTATTGATTTGGCACCAATTTGGCACAAAATAAAGAAAACTTTAAAAGACAACAAATGTTCTTGTCTTTCTTCAAGTTATTTTCAATAAACAAATTCAATAAATCAAATTGCATTCAGAGTTATTCTTGTATTTCCTCACGTAATATAAGGATATTAGTAGCTATCTAGTCAGTAGCCTAAAGTGCAATATGTTAGCTGCTAATAATATCTTTGTATTGTTTTTGTTTGGACCGATGCTCACAGGCTTGCTCCTGTTTGTAGTTGTGGAAAAATAATTTAAACATTGAAACCAAACCGATTTTCTGAGATTTACTGAAAGAAAGTTCAAACCTCTGCAAAGGGATCAATAAAGCCGTCGTGTGGATACAATCTTGTCTATTCAGTGGTTGGGAGTGAAATTCTCACCTTCATGTAGGCACCAGCTTGATAATTAAGTGTGTCATCAAGACCAGGTATTTAAGGAGCGGCTGTGGCAGCAGCCAAAGTAACGGCTGTTTCCCTTTCAAGCTTCCTAGTTTTTCCTGGAGTTCAGCCTTCAAGTTGATTCTTCCCTCCCTTAATTCAGTTTACTTATTAGTAAGCTACATGTATGCTCACTAACAAAGATAAATGAGCTAAATCTAATGGTGCTTTTTAAATTTGAAGAAAAGGCAGTTCACTTTCTTTTCTCATCAGTCCTCTCGATTGTGTCTTGTAGCAGGTTTTTTGCTTTAACACATCAAAGATCTGATCGGTTGAGTTGGCCATAAGGCTTGTCAAAGTTTCATGTTGGTGGCTTTTTGGGAAAAACAGTCCTGACAAAGTCAATCAGCCCCTCATCCCAAACATTAATGGATGATGCATGCATGAATACTCACCAAACATCATCCATAAAAAAGGATCTTTGGCTTTTAAAGGATTCCTTCAAAAGCAAATATTGCATTTCCTCACTTTGACCATGACTATATTTGGGACTGTGTAACATCATGCCTGGAGCGATGAAGGTAAACTGGTTTTATGCTGCTATTCTTCCTGCACAGTATATTTATTTCCTAATGTTCTGCACAGTTTTTATGACAAATAGCGACATTTTGTTCTGATGTGCACTAACTGGTGTATGTTCTGAATCACCATAAAGTTGCTAGTAGCAAGAACACAACACAGCTGGGGGGTATGCCACTCTTTGTTTATTCAGATCTCTTTTCACACAACACTCTTGTTGCTTCTGAGCTTCTCGTTTTACTAAAGGTTATGATGGAGCAGCAAGACTGAACCAGTGGCTGGCTAACATGAGAAGGAAGGAGTGGAGACCTGCACAAACATCATGTCTTTGAAGTGCTCACTTTAAAACAGAATGCTTTCTAAGAGTGAAAGTTTAGGAAAATCTAACTGTAATATTTAACATGCCCACTCTCCTTTCCCCCCCATTTGTACTAATTTATGGAGCACAGCAGTTGCAGCCATTTTAAGTTTTTTTGTTTTGTTTTCTCAGGCGAGGTCATCTGTCAGAGGGGCAAGAGGCAATATTTTGGTAAGTACTGACACAGAGGTAAGTGACTCTCCAGGTTTATTAAACAAGGTATCAGAGTTTGGCAGTGCTGCTAAAAATTCTAAATGATTGAATTAAAAAAATAGAATTTCTTTCATTTCAATATTAGAAAACTAAACTGTTTATATTCAGTGTTATTTATGTCATTTAAATTTAAATGCTCATTTTTGTTTTGTGTGTGTTGTTGAAGAGTATTAAGACTAAGACACAGATTATTATTGTCTGTCCCAAGGAAGGTCTATACGTGGGCTTTACCCAAAAGCAGACTCAATAAAAACAGATCTTTTCACGGGAATACAAAGTTTAATTTGTTACAGGAATCTTAATCACATGAACGTGGGTGAGAAACACTGGCAAGGACTCCAGTGTAACAGAGGGAAAGCTTGGTTAATAATGGGCAGGACACACTGGGAGCAAAGGTGAAGCACAACAACTGATTTCCTCACTTGCCTATGAACTCCTGGAGTAAACCAATGTGCCAGGTTGGGGAAGTTTCACTCTAGGTTTTTCTAATTTATATGTAATTGACTGAAGCATATACATATTGAATTATTCATAGGACTTTGTACAAAATATAAACGTCTTCCATGTGTTATATTGTGGTTTGATGTTTGCATATGTGGATGTTTTGTTTCTCATTTGGTTTGCTCCCCCAGACTTGGGCTATTCCAGATGCTCACCTGAATGGTAGAGTATAAAAAGAAGCCAGTTGCTGTTACAGGGGTTGGGTTCTTTGGTGTGTTTGGTGGGTACACTCATGCTTTCATTAATAAAGATTACCAGATGATCAATATTTTTGCAGCCTCGTGCCATTTTGTTTGAACCTATACGTGACTGCTGGCCAAACTGATATAAATAGTAAGTGAAGTAAATAAACTGACTGTGGCTTCTCAGGAAGTCCTGCATTTGGATCCTGTTATTCACTCAAACCTGACAATAACACATCACCCTGTTTTACCCACATCTGTAAATTTTCAGGCAGGGAAGGAGACATCCTGTTACATTTACTGAGATCAGCAGCAGACTTTCTGAATTCAAACCTCAATAAAAATGTGAAAATGACTCAGCTTTTTCTTTTTTTGTTTTTACAGCGTTATGGACTATAAGTTAAAGCAATTAATGATGCAGTGAATGATGGTCAAAGGGTTGATCTTTACACAGAGCATGCCTGTCCCTTTTTATTAGCCCATTACAATTACTCCCCCATCACTTTAAAAAGGCAACAAAACACGCATGCAAGATTTCTTCAGAGATGTAATTCAGTTTTAATTATATAGTGCCAAATCAACACAACAGTCACCTCAAGGTGCTTTATATTGTAAGGTAAATTCACTAAGTAAGACAGAAAAAACCCAACAATGAAATGATCCTCTTTGAGCAAGTACCTGGCAATAGTGGGAATTCAAAACTCCCTTTTAACAGGAAGAAACCTCTGGGAGATCAAGGCTCAGGAAGGGGCAGCCATTTGCCACAACTGGTTAAGGGAGAGGGGAGGGGAGCAGGACAAAAGAAACACATTGTGGAAGAGAAACAAGTTAGTGTCACAATCTAAATGTTGAAGTTGGTCGACATTTTCAGATCAGACTTATGGTCTTTAAGACAAGTTTAAAATTTGTTTTGAATGCAGTTATCGGTGTAGTTATTGATGTCATTTCTTTTTATGACAATACGTTCTTAAATTATGTTTTATTTCTCACAAAAATGAAAAGACAGATTATGGAAGAAAGTCTAGCCAAAGAACAGAGTTGGCTCTTAGACTTTGAGTATAGGAGGCCCTCAGCAGAAGTTTTTAAGAGAATAAGAAACACAAAACATTCCTTAGATAAGGAGGTGTGCTCTGACAGTGCAGCGCAGCACCCAGAAAGCTATTTGGCATTGGCAGAGAAGACTTGGCAAGTTATTCATGAACACAACCCTGGTACTCAACTTTGCTGCTCATCCCACAAATATATTGTTCTTACAAATGTGGCACCATTTCTGGGGAAAAAAATGACTTTCCAACAATATACAATTTATTGCCAAGAAACATTGTTACAACAAAGAAATAACAGACCAAACATATATTTCATAACTTTTTATGCTAAGTATTATTTGGAAAGTCATTACAAAACAGTCAGTTTTTGAAAATTCAGATGTAAATCTAACTACAGTCATGAGTAAGCAAACATGAATGAAGTCCATTGTGGACTTTTTTTCCACAATGGTAAAACCAAAATTAGCTACATAATTCATAACAAATAAACATGTAAAAGGGGTTGATGATATAAAACAGCTCTGTATCAAAGGCAGTGTGGAGTAAGTAGACCTGCTTCTGTTCACTCTGAAGATGAAGCTACTTTAAGAAATCCCTCAGAGTCCCAGAGCTTCTTTCTTCACGCTGCAACCCAGCAGGACATTTCCAGCATCCACACACTCTGACACACATGGTGCTAAAAACACAACACGAATATTAAAATAATGATTGTGGGAGGAAAGCTGTTGAATGAAACAGTTTTTTAAAGCTGTTATTTTATCTGTTACGATCATTGCTAGTACCATTCTGAGCACGGAGCCACGAGGCAGCCTTCATAGCCAGAAGCTCCCACTCGTCCTTTGCATCCATCTTGAAATCATGAAGCCAGATCAGAGCCAGAATGGTGGCCCACACTTCACTGCTGGCCTAATTCACCAAATCAATAAAATAAAACAGACAGAACACACATTTTAATTTCTACAGCCAGTAATATTAGATATGTTTGTGTACTTCTTTGTCACATGGGGTCACCAAGGTGGGCAGCTCTGCATATTTGATTTGGCAGATTATTACACTGGATGCTCTTCCTGATGTAATCCCAAACTGTGATATCATAAATGCTCTAAAATAATGTGCTGACATATTTTTACAAGAACTGATGAGGAAAATAATTTCTGCTGTGTGGTTTCTGGATAATATCAGACGCTGGTGCAGCTCAGTGGGAGGTTAGGAGTGTGATTACCACCAGTGTTTTAGCTTCTGATATGCAGATGTTTATTCTCAGGCTGTGAGGCAGGCCTACATTTAGTTTGACTTCATTTTATTTGTTTTATGGTTTTTTTTTAATTATATCATGTGTTTTTGTTCAAATCATAGAATCAAATCTGTTTTATCTCACATTATCATTTTGTGTTAATATTTAAATTGACAGCAGTGCACCTTTTCAGGCTTTGACTTTTCCACCTCCTCGTTGGTCTTTCCCAGTGCAGCAGCCAGAGCTGGATCAAGCAGCCAGCAGCCAGACGCCTCCTGCAGGGAGACTAACTGCAGCAAAGGGTCTCTGGGTGGCTGCTCAGGCACAGCAGCTGGAAAATCAAAGATGAAACAAAAACAAAACCTGATTATGGTGCTAGATGACAAAACAGAACTCTATATGATAACCCAGAGCATAAAACACCGCACTGTAAACTATGCAACAGATAAATATTATTTTATTCATTTGAAAATTACATCTTAAAACTAATAATTACACAAGAGCTCCACATCAAACATCAAATGTTTACGACAGTCTGAACTTATTAAAGAAAACTAAAACTGGCAACACCACACCATCAGTTAAAGTGGTTTTAATGAATACCATCTGAAGGCAGTCAAACTGATGAAATGAAAGCTTGATATGATGTAAAGTATGCGTTTCACATGTTTTACAGAAAAAATATATGGCCAATGTATTAAATTAATTTCATCTGATTTATTAGAATATAAAACTAAAACTTTATTTAGTGAGAGAAAACTGGATCTCATTATCAAAGCAACTGAACTAAATATTGTTATATAGTCACTTCCACTAAGCCTTAAATTTCCTTCATATCCACCAAGACAATGCGTGCTTATTTTATTTTCTTATTTTATTCTAACCCAGCAAATTATAACTGATGGTGTTACACACAATAAGAAAAAAAGAATTTCCATCAGTTGACCTTTGAAAAAACACACCTGCTAATTAAAACTAAATACCTGCTCTCATTTTGTTTTTTACTTACATTTTATTGACTGGTTTTCTTCTTCCATCATCATCATCATCAATCCATCTGAATTGGTAAACACATACACACACACAAAAAATGTTTTTGAGGTAATTACAGAGAATTCCTTAGCAATAGTATCTGAATGTATGGATTTCTCAAAAACAGTCATATTCCAAGAAAAAAATCATAACCTTTTCACTTCCTGATTTCTTACAATGTTAAAACAGTGCACTGTTGTGCCCCTCTGTCCTTAGCATACACACTCCATGATAATATTCTTTTGGCTGTCAGAGACACAAACAGTCCCCTGACATACATGTTGCTATGGACCACCAAACCAGCTCCTACATGTAATAGCTCACATCATTTCCTCTCTGTTTAACTGCCTGTGTGTTTACAGAAACAGCCAAAGCAGTTTATCGGCAGCTGAGAGGAAGAGGTTGGATAAACTCATCAGGAAGGCCAGCTCTGTTCTGGGATGCACCCTGGACCCAGTGCAGGTGGTGGGAGACAGAAGGACTCTGGCCAAAATAACATCTCTGATGGACAGAGTCTCCCACCCCATGCATGTAAATGTTGCTGAACTGCAGAGCTCCTTCAGTGACAGACTGCTGCATCCTAGATGCATGAAGGAACGTTTCCGCAGGTCCTTCCTCCCTGCAGCTGTCAGACTGTACAATCAGAACTGCTCCCAACAATCATAGATGTTTACATCTGCGCTGTAACTACAATAAGTTAATCAACCGATTCGCACTACAACCTGGTTTGCCTCTTATCTGTAGTTATTTATATTTAATTTAATAACTGTACAGTACTCTGTTTATAGTAACCATTGTCCTTAATGTAAATATGTAAGAAAAATTGTGTATGTTTCTGTTTTGTGTCCTGTGTACTGTTTGTTTGTATATGTGTCTTTCTGGCTGCTGTTACAACCAAATTTCCGATTGTGGGACAATTAAAGGATTATTCTATTCTACTCTATTCTATTCTAAATTAAAAGTACAAAATATCACATTGATGAAAGCTGGTTTTGCTGTATTTACTCTTTTTATTGCTTGTTTGCAGCTCTAACTGATGCATATGTAATGAAAATGACAATGACTGTGTAATGACATGTGCATGTTCAGTCCACACACTGAACCACACCTAAAACTATTTTCCAAATGCGTACATCCTAACCTGAATACATACTGACTTGAAGTTCAGCCCACTAATCAGATAATTTTGACCTTTAAAAACCTTTCTGAGCGTACAAATCTGTAAAACTACATGTAACATCTCTCTCGCTTGTTCGCAAAACCTTAAATATGTGTGGACGAATCAGCTGATACACACAGATGAAACTGCGTGCCCATGTGGGGTTTTGAGACAAATTTAACTCCATCAGCTTCACACAGATCCACAGATGTAAGCTGCGTTCAACTCCCTGTGTAAAACTGGAACATCTGGGCTTCCCGCATACCTGCTGGGTTGGGTCGGGTGGGTTAGTGTGTTTGTTTCAAATAAGGTAAGCATTTCTTTTTCTAAATACACAGAACAACTTATAACCCCTTTACTAGAAAACATCGATTTACCAAATACATAATTATAATTAATTTAAAGGGTTTCACCCAGAGTGCAATGCAATACGTGTTCGTAATTATTCATTACATCAACATTAATGTTAGCCTGCTGTTATTAGAGTGTTAACAACATTAGAGTGTTATTCCATACTATTTATTTTTATTATTCTAGTTTTTTTTTTTAAAGAAAACTAAATGTGCACTTTATTTGAAAAAACAAACAAAAACAAATCCGCAGGTATACAAGGCCAGATGTTCTTTTGGATCATATCGTACGCATTTGCAACCCTTTTGAAACATATTTCTCTCCATAGATATGTTACTTATACACATACATGTATGGAGGACAACAATATGTGATGACTACTTAATGAATACAAATGCCTATATATTTGTTTAACTTTCACAAAGGGTTTTGCTTACTCCTGTTATGTACAACTCCTCCAAAGCTATGTCCTACATCACGATGTTAAAATCATAAAAGAATGGATGGCATGAGATGAAGACAGTACATTTGAACTATTCAAATTCATCGTGTTATATAAAACAAAATATCATTCTCGAGTAGAGATGGCACGATACCACTTTTTTATGTCCGATACCGATATCATAAATTTGGATATCTGCCGATACCGATATGAATCCGATATAGTGTGTTTTTTTTCAATAAAACTGTTTTTTTAATATCTTGCTGCATTTTGTATAAGTTCATACTCAAGTTTAAATAAACAACAACACTAAAGCTATTCTGTTATACCTGTATGTAAAAAATACACTGCACCCAAAATATTTCATAGTTCAGCAACACTGATCAATCTAATAAACTTAAACCTACTGCATCCTCCCTATTCTGGTATTTTAAAGAGTACTTAGCAGAAATATTAAGCAACCTAACTAATAGGGTTGCAAACTCCCAGCAAAAGAAAATAGGGAACCACCCCCCACCCTCCACCTCATGATGCTTAATCGACGTAATCAACTTTAATTTGATGCAGTGTGAAAAAAAAATGCACAGAAATAAATTATTTTTCAAGAATAATTAAATAGATTCAACATCTTTCTTCAACAGAATTGCAGACTGCACAGATGGTATCTTCCCAAAGGAAAAAGTACTAGCTTACTAGGGTATATTAGACTTAACAGTTACTATATACAGTAATGGACTTCTATACATTTTAAATCAGATTAAAACTTTGGGTGTAAGATTCAGATAATTATTTATTAAAAACTAGACATTTTAAATGAGAATAAGAAAGAAAAGTATGTTTTTGTGCCCCCTTTTCCCTGTTAATGCCCTATCGGCCCCCCTGGCTAAACTTTGCTAGATCCGCCCCTGCACAGTTACCAGCCGTCAGCTACGTAGAAAAGGATCCTGGTGTAGAAAGTAATAATAAATAAATTCTAACAGCAGCTTATCAAGCTTAAACGTGCTGCTGTTGTTCCGCCGCTGGTTTCCTCTTTCTGGTGCAAAGTGTGCCAAAAACAAAGAAGAGAGACGGACTCCCGACAGAAAAGCCGATCAGCTGATCATTGATCAGTTTCATGATTGAAGTAGCAGCAGGAGAGGGAGGGAGAGAGAGAGAGGCAGTCGCTCCATATATCGGTTGTTAAGCTTAACGCAGGAACGCTTTACAAACATTCAGAGATGAACTTACACACTTGCTTTACTTCTCTCTGGGATAACTTCCTCGGAGATGAAATGCTGGTTTGGTAGCGAGGCTACAAATACACACAGTCGCTCTATCACGTGATGCTCCGACGTGCTACGGTTATGAGCCGAGTTACGCCATGTCGCAAGTTTTGTGAGGTGCTTTTTTGATATTTAATGGATCGGATTACATTTTTTATTTCTCTCCGATATCCGATCCAGTAATTTACGTCAGTATCGGACCGATACCGATACATAATATCGGATCGGTCCATCTCTATTCTCGACCACCCTACGTCTCCCATTTTGACCTCAGGACTTCCAGGTCATACTCAGCACAGATGTTTCTGTATGGTACGCTGACCACTCGGTTATGGCAGTCCATGTATGCCCTGCCTGTTAGCATCTTGCATCCTGCTGGGTGTGCTGTATTGTCTCGGGGGCATCTTTACACAGCCTGCACCTGGGGTCATGCCTGTTGTGATAGACCCCAGCCTTTATGGATCTTGTGCTCAGAGCCTGTTCCTGTGCTGCCATGATTAGTGCCTCTGTGCTATCTTTCAGATCAGGACATCTGGATGTAAGTCACTTCCTCTATCTGCTGGTGGTACATACCATGCAGGGGACTTTCTTTACACAATGGCTCCTCCTCTTTCTTGGGTATCTGCTGCCTGAGGTATTCACTGAGCACGCGGTCGGTTGGGGCCATCTTCCTCATGTATTGGTGGATGTTTGTTGTCTCATCCTGTGCTGTGTTACTGACACTCACCAGTCCCCGTCCCTGTTTCTTCCACTTAGTATACAGCCTCAGGGTGCTGAACTTAGGGTGAACCCTCCATGCATGGTCAGGAGTTTCCTTGTATTGATGTCAGCAGTTTCTATCTCTTATTATCCCAGCAGGGTACCTGATCACAGTCAGGGCATATGTGATGATAGCCTTGATCTTGTTCGTACTGTTCAGCTGACTCCTCAGGACTTGCCTGACCTTCTGCAGGTACTTGGTGGCTGCAGCTTTCCTAGCAGCCTCTCCACAGCTCCCATTTTCCTGTGGAATCCCCAGGTACTTGTAGCTGTCCTTGGTGTCTGCAATGTTGACTTCTTGTAGTTTGACCCCCTCAGTTCTGACTACCTTCCCTCTCTTTGTTGTCATATGATTACACTTCTCCAGTCCAAATGAAATTCCTCTGTCATTGCTGTATATCCCGGTGGTGTGGATCAGTGAATTGATATCTCGTTCACTCTTGGCATACAGCTTGATGTCATCCATGTACAGGAGGTGGCTGACGATTGCTCCATTCTGTAGTTGGTATCCGGAGCCAGTCTTGTCAATGATCTCACTGAGGGGGTTCAGGCCTATGCAGACCAGCAGTGGGGACAGAGCATCCATCCGATTTCTTCTCTTGCTCTCGGCGAAGGCGGTTGCACTTTTTTTCCTCCTCCTCTCCTCGCCCTTAGCTTCCCTGCTTAGCCTCTTGTGTCCTTGTCTAGTCTAGTGTTTTTTGTATTACTTTTCCCTGGAACACTCTCTCACAGTCTGTTCTCTAAAACCTAAAAGAGGAATTATGGATTTGATCAACTGGTCCCTGAATGTAACTGACACCCCTTTCTCAACGAGAAGTATGGGCTCGGGTGAGCCTGAGTGCTGAAGATATCTACCTATTTGGAACCATGATAACAGGGTTCTTGCTGATCGGAGCTGGCTTGGCCCTGGCTTATCGAAGAATTAAGGAAGCGGAACCGGCTGTTCAAACCCCCACAAGGCTGCCCGCTGGGATTGAAACGATGGGACGAGGCGTGAGTTTCTCAAAATGGGCTCATTGAGTGCAGCACGGATAAGATCTTGGAGAAGCTTACGGCTGCCGTGAATACTCAGGACAAGACCTCTGAGTGCAAACTGGATTACATCTGGAGGGGCTCGCTCGGAATAACATCTCTGAGCGCAAATTGGATCACATCTTGGGAAGCGCACTGCGGTCGTGTGTTCTCAGAATCTGCTCTTTGAGGATTCAGTTTGATTTTTGTTATGTTTTTTTTTTTCTTATTTTAAATCAAGTTTTTTTTTTGAATGACAACATCACGGAGCGCAAGTTTGATAACATCATGGAGAAGCTCACGGCTCTCCAACGGGAGATTGAGAGACCAGTGTTGGACTGTTAGAACAGCTTTGAAATTCATATGAGTTGTTCGCACTAAAGTAAAAACCACCATCACTTCATGCGGCTATCCCTTCGGCGCCAGCTGCGGTCTCAAGGCTGGAGCTGAACAAAACACCCTGATAACGACTGTGTTGAGACTGTTCTTCCCATTCTACGCAAGGCCACCTGGGTCGGCTGGAAGACCGTTTACTTAGCCTGGCAGGGCGAAGGACACTGTCTCAGCTGAACTCTGGAAACATACACACACACACACACACACACACACACACACACACACACACACACACACACACACAGACATATATACACATGCAGATGTACACTCATCCCCCCTCCAAACGCCTTTGACGCTTATTCCCTTCCGATGCTGACGGTGGATCATGGAGACCAGCGCTTATGCTGCAGGCCCGGATGTACTGTCTACATTGGCTGTCTCTCACCTTTTACCCATCCCTGTTGCTTGTCATGTGTTTCTTTGGTGTATTAGAGTTTTTTTCATGTGCTATGTGCAGAGGTGTTATTTCTGTTCTCAAACTGATCTCCCTGTTGGAGCTCAGTCTGGGGGGAGTTATTTTTTTTCTCCTTATCTTTCCTCATGTTGTGCTTTTCCATGTTATACCCCTCTGACCTGTCTTCCCCATGTGATGTTTGTGTAATGTATGTATGGTCGGAAGGGTAAGACGGCGCTGGCACGGCTGGCAGCCTTAACCCAATTTCCCTCGGGATGAATAAAGTATGATCAATAAATCAATCAATCAATCTCCTTGGTAGATCTCGCAATTGATGGTGACTTGTGCTTTTGGCTTGAAGTTAGCCTCTAGTGTTGTTTGCCACATCCACATAGAGTTCCTGATGAAGGCTCTTAGGGTCCTGTGGATCTTGTACAGTTCTAGGCATTCCAGGATCTGAGTGTGGGGCTTTGGGCAGCTGAGTTTTACAGTCTCTATCAGTAGCTGGTGTTTTGTGCCTCTGGTATTCATGCCAATTCCTTTTTGTGCCCCACTTATGTATTGAGCCATGTGCTTATTCATCTTAGCTGCTATGATGCCTGGAGAGGAGCTTCCATGTGGTACTGATGCAGGTTATTGGCCAGTAGTTGTATGGGACCGGTCCCTTCTACAAACAGCTACACATTTACATAGATGTACAGATGTGTAATTTAGGTTTTACTTACCTGTTTCCATTTCCTCACACATCACCGGGGAGCCAGACACTATAATGTAAAAAATAGTCAGTACATTTCATAAGAATTTGTTAAAGAAAACTAAATTACTGATGCGTTATACAAATACAAAACAAATAGTATAAAAGTACTTAAATGTATATCACTGTCACCTTTCTAATCAGAATCTTGATTTCTTGTTACAAATACTTCAAAGTCAATGTCATTTTTTGCTTTTAGATCATCTGAACCTGACTCAGATATTCTGCTCTTAAATTTATTGTTCTACTCTGTTTATTCACATTCATCTGTCTTTTTCTTTAAGGAAAGCAAATAACCATGACAACAACAGATTAATATTTCATCTTAACATGTAATGTCTCCATATCATACTAAGTTTCTGGCTTCTGAGAGAATTACAGCAGGTTAGAATATTACTACAATATTTAAACTGTATTTAAATCTACATGTTGATAAACACCACCTATATTTAATCATTCAAGTTTGGACACATTGACTCTTTAAAGGGTCTTTTTCATTGTTTTTACTCTTTTGTGCAGTAGAGAAGAAAACAGCTCTTTATTGAAGGAGCAACATGTACAGATACGACCTTCTCTGAGTTTTAATAGGATCACATATTTAATATATTACACTTCTAATTATTTAATAATTCAAAAAAAATTAGTTTCACAGGAAGGAATAGCAGCTAGATTATGATGCTGATAAGAAAATGTTGGGAAAATTATTTCGTTTGATGTTTCGATCAGTAAGTTTATGGCTTCTGAGGTCTTCATCCTGACTTGAAACTTATCGTAAATGGTAGTATAAATAAAAGCTTGTACATCTTTAGTTGCTGACTAAGGGTACAGCCAATTACAACAACTAACAAAATAAATACTTCAGCAACTGTGCAGTGAATGTTTGACATTTAACATTTCAAATAAGTTCAAGTACAAATGTGTTGGTTTGTTTGTTTTTATTTTTAGAAATGCACAAGTGTGTAGATGTGTGTTGTCATTCAGACTACTTATTTGGACCACCACTATGCCATATTTAAAAAAAAAAAAAAAAATCAGATTTAAAGATTACAACAGGGTGAACATATTAGAGAAAAATAAAAACTGGCATTACTACAACCTCCATCTTTAAAGTTTATTAATCAACCTTAAACAGGCTGAGGTTATCAGGTACAATTCTCCACTTTGGGACAAAGCCCATTACAAAGGCTATAAAAGCAAATACTGCAGCTATTTGTTTATTTCACGTTAGTTCAGATGAAAATATGTGTTGGTCTCTTTCTTTTAATTTTTAGAAATGCATAGGTGTGTAGATGTATGTTATTGCACAGCTTTTATTTACTACAGTTAGATGGAGCATCAAAATGAACTATGCAAAAAATAAAATAAAATAAAATTCAGGTTGAACATTTATGACAGGCTGAACATATTAGAGAAAAATAAGAACACCACAACCACCATCTTTAAAATTTATAAATCAACCTTAAACAGGCTGAGGTTATCAGGTAAAAGTCTTCACTTTGGGACACAGCCCATTACAAAGGCCTTAGTAGTTTTTTTTGTGTATTTGTACTTTTTAAAGTCATTTTTCAAGTCTGTAATTTTACTTTTACTTAAGTATATTTTTAAAAAAGTATTGTACTTTGCTACGTTTTCAGTCACACCCGTTACTGAGTAAATTTAAAAAAACAAAACACAAAAAACAAAAAAAAGCGCTTCGGAAATACAGCAGGGAATGATGGGTAGAAGAACAAATTGGCGCTAAGGTCACGATAAAGATGGAGACGGAGTCTGACATCGGTGGTACGGATCCCGTGAAAAAAGAAACTACATCAATTTCTGCTGACCCTGAACTCAAAGAAACTGATGTGAACCCCTGGCCGTATTTAAGGGACCATTTCGGCTTCAAGTGCAAGAAAGGCAACAGCTTCATTATGCAGTGTAAGCTGTGTTTGCCCAGAGAGACCAAGTTAGCAGCTTTTAAAAATTCCACATCAAACCTGTGCAAGCATGTAGAGGTAAGTTAAATGAAACTTGTACTGTTATGGTAGCAAAAAGGCTGTGCTCAAGTTAATCACATTAAGTTAAGACATCTGTGAAGAACACGGCTAATGTTGGTTGGTACTAGCAACTTCCTGTTATCGGGCACGTTGTTGTCCAAACAATTTGGTGTGTTTAATGAAATCAAAATTGATTTACATGCTGATTAAAAAAAATTTGTTAACAGAGAAAACATCCATCCAAGCTGAAGGCCTTCAGTGACTTTATAGCAACGTGGAAGCGAGCCCTGGAGCAACCAGAACCCCCAAGAAAGCAAGCAAAAATCAGTGATGTGATTGCAGTGGGTGCAAACAGACGAGTATCACAGGCAAAGGTTGACAAGCTCATGATTAATTTCATTTGTGAAGCTCTTCATCCATTTTCTGTGGTTGAACAACCTTCTTTTAAAGAACTTTTGTTGACACTGAATCCTCAATGAAAAGTCATTTCCAGACCCACTCTCAGGACCAGAATAGAGCGAGCTGCCAATCAGATGAAAAAAACTTTTATGTTGCACCTCAGTAAAGTCAGCCATGTTGCCACCACTACAGATTGTCGGACAGCACACCAGCAAAGTTTCATAGGAGTCACAGCTCATTGGATAGATGAGGAAACTTTGGAGAGGAGATCTGCTGCCCTTGCCTGCCAGAGGTTGAAAGGGTCCCACACCTTTGATGTCCTAGCTGGTGCCCTTGATGACATTTATTGTCAATACAGAATAAAGGGGAAAGTAGCAAGAACGACAACAGACAGTGGCTCGAACTTTATTAAAGCATTCAGTGTGTTTGGTGAACAAAGTCAGCCTGAGGAAGCGGAGTCGGAGTCACATCAAGACTCTTCTGAAGAGACCAAAGCAGACTACCTGGACACATTCGCCATCCGGGAGCAAGATAGCGGTCTTGAGTACCAACTTCCACCATATCAAAGGTGTGCATGCCACCTATTAAATTTAGTTGCCACAACAGATGCTGCCAAGGCAGAAGAGATGAATGATGCATACAAATGGCTATCATGAGCAGCCTTTGGGAAATGCCAAGCAACTGGAATAAGTAAGGTCGGTCCTACATGGCAGCAGAAATTGTGGAAAGTGAATGCAAGTTCCAGCTCATCCAGCCAAAGCAAACTCGGTGGAACTCAACATACATAGCTCTGGAGATCATAAATCAGAAGAAAAGGATGCTATCAGGAATGTCTGTGAAGAAGTCAAAGTAAAAATGTGAGTTTTATTTCTTATTTCTAAAGTGTGACATAAATGACACAGGTGGAAAACAATGCTGGAGCTACCTCACTTATTGGTTTTTCAAACCTTTGAATTTTTAAAATACATGTCCATACTTGGCTCTATATTCGACATCTATGCCTGAAGGTAATTTACTAAAAAATGCTTTATGTCATACAGGCTGAGTCCAGCTGAAATTGCTTTCCTGACTGAGAACTGCACTGTGATGAAGCCTGTGGTGAAGGCTTTAAACATCCTTCAGTCTGAGACCAATACACACATGGGATGGCTTCTTCCAGTGATCTTCCAGCTGAAAGCTGAACTCAGCAGACTGGAGACCTCCACCAAAATGTGTCTCCCACTCATCAGAGCCATTCAGGATGGTGTCCAAAAGCGCTTTGGTGGGATGATGGAAGACCCTGAACTGATTGCTGCTGCAATCCTTCTTCCGAAGTTCAAGACCACCTGGACTGAGAGGCCTGATATCATAGAAGCAGGTCTGATTTAATAATTTAATATCATGCCGTAATCAGTTGTTTCTTATGAATTTCAATAATTAATTAACTAAATAAATTATTAATTTAATAAAGTACAATAACATGCACCTTTCTACACAAATTGTAGTTTTTGCAATTCATGCACTATAATAAACTCTTATTGCCTCATTTATCCAAAATTAAATGTCAGAAATATTTAATGTGTTGTGTATTTGTCATTCAACAGGTCTGATCTATGTGAGACAACGCCTTGACCAGATGGCAGAGGTTGGGGTGGAGCAAGTCAAGCAACATTCATCAGATGAAGAAGACTTCTTCTTTTCATGGTAAATGGTAAATGGACTGGTTCTTATATAGCGCTTTTCTACTCTTCTGAGCACTCAATGAAGTCCAAAAGGCCACAAGGTATATGGGTACCTTGCGTGTATCTCGGACAAGATAGATCTGCTGAATTCATTTCCACACATCAAAAAACTTTCTCTCAAACTTAACACTGGCCTGCCTGCCTCAGCTGCCTGCGAGCGTCTCTTTAGCTGTGCTGGACTACTGTTCACTGTAAAGCGAGCAAGGATGAACTCTACTAACTTTGAAAATCAACTGCTCCTCAAAATTAACAGGAAGTTCAGAGAGTAACACTCTAGGATGGACACAAAGGAACTTTAATTTAGAGGTACAGTAGGGCAGGGCCAAGTTTAAAAAATTAAAAAACATTTTTATAGCAGCTGCCGTACAGTTCAGTTCAGTACTTGTTCTCTTATTTGACAGTTTAGAACAAACTCATGTAAAAGAATTATATGGTTTTGTATTGAAAACACTGTGATACCTGACAGTTTGGTTGGTTGGTTGGTTTGGTGACCATTATCCATTTTGATGTATACACTTGCAGTTTAAATGCCACTGCACTTTAATTTGTAAAGTTTTTCTTTTAATTAAAAAACAACTACTTTGACATTTATACCCCATTGTCTTTTTTTCACTACTCAGAAGAGGCTGTCCTCCTGCTGACAAAAAAGTAACTATGTAACTTTGTACATTTTAAATGAGCTACTCTGAAATGAACTGGGGGGCTCTGTCTGAGGTAATGTCCACGGGGGTGCCGAAACGCGCAACCCAAGATTACAAAAATGCCTTGGCTACCACTGCCGCGGTAGTGGACACCAGGGGAACTGCCTCCGGCCACCAGGTGGTGCGGTCAACAATAGTCAAAAGGTGCGTAAAACCTTGTGACTGCGGCAGGGGACCCACCATATCAACATGCACATTATCCAAACATTCGCTGGACATGAAGAACTACTCCAGGGGTGCCTTGGTGTGTTTATGAACCTTTGAGAGCTGGCATGGAATGCATTTCTTCACCAATTTGCGAAGGCCTGGCCAAACAAACTTAGAGCTGACTAGTTTATCAGAGGCCCAGACCCCCGGATGAGAGAGAGCATGTAACGAGTCAAAAACGTGACGACCCCATGAAACGGGAACTACCGGGTGAGGGCGGCCGGTGGAAACGTCACATACCAGGAAAGGACCACCATCCTGCAGAGGTCTGTCCTCCAGCATGAGGCCCATCTGCACAGATTTAAGCGCGAGGATGTCTGGGTCACCGCTCTGATTGGCAGCCATGGCAGAGTAGTCCATGCCGACAAACACGGGAGAAACCAGTGCACGGGACAAACAGTCAGATTGGACCTACCAGCCACGTGCTGAATGTCCGTGGTAAACTAAGAAATGGCTGCAAACTGGCGCTGCTGGTGCGCACTCCATGGGTCAGAAACTTTGGCCAGAGGAAATCGAGAACTGGCAACCCAAACTGGCATTTAGACAGAATAATGATCAGTCCATGCTCCGCCAAACGCTGAAAAACCTGACGCAGATGGAACATGTGCTGCTCTGCTGAGCTGCTGGCCACCAGTATATCATCGAGATATACAAAAACAAAGGGCAGCCCACGCAAGACTGAGTCCATCAACCGCTTGAAGGTTTGGGCAGCACCTTTAAGGCAGAAAGGCATGCGCAGAAACTTGAAAAGGCCAAAAGGTGTAATGACGGCGGTTTTGGGGACATCCTCAGCGCACACAGGAACCTGGTGATATCCCCGTACCAAATCAATCTTCAAAAAAACCGAGGTCCCTGCAAGATGGGCGGAAAAATCTTGGATGTGGGGAATCGGATAATGATCGTTATCCCGTTATCCCTGGTGGAAACGCCTCCCCCAGCGTGAGTCCTCTATGAAAAGGAGCCTTTCCTTGTTGCCAGCAGTTGCGACTGCTAAAGAGCGCTGGCGGGCCCGTTTCCCTGCGGCTTAAAATTGCAAGGTGGCAGACAGCACCGTGCCTTCGCTCCAAAACGCTGATGATAAAAACAAAGCCCTTTTCCGCCTTGCCGCCATACAGCAACCCCAGCCACCGTGGATGAGTCGGAGGGCCCCTGGAGTATCGGTGGGGGGGGGTGGGAAAAGCCGCTGGTGAGTCCGGGACAACCGCCTGGACACTGAAGCTCCTGGTAGCCAGGAGGATGCGATCCGCCTCTTCTGCAAGGGAGCGGTAATCCTTCGTGGCCAATAGCGAGGAGTTGGCAAGGCCAGCGCGCACCTGAGCCGGCAGCTGTCGGAAGAGATGGAAGAGGTGGGTGAAGAGGAATCCTCCATCATCCGTGCCCAGTAGGACAGCATGCTCTCCATGAGCTCGAGAGCAGTACCATCGCCCAGGCACGTGAGGGAGAGGAGTTTCTCGGCCTGCTCAGCATCACTAGTCTCAAATCTTGTGGTGATAGAGCCTTCTCTGTGGCATGTCCTTGACTTTGGAATAGTCTCCCCCTAAACATTAGATCTGCACAAAGACTTGATCAATTTAAATCGCTACTTAAGACACATTTTTATGCCCTGGCTTTTAACACACTATGACCAAAGCATCTTGGTCTTATTTTAATAGTCCTAGTTACTGTTTTAATTCTTTTATTGTCCTATCACTGTTTTATATTTTTATTATTGTTTTACATTGTCTCTTTTGTAAAACAATTGCATTTGTCACGACACAATATATTCAGTTTTAGCATTTATATTCACTGTTAACTGTAACTACGCTCAAAGTGTTAATGCTATCTTATTTTAATAAACAACACTGTCATTTGCAAAACTAGGGTGGCACTTGGCATGGCAAGAGATCATTTTAGGGTGGCACTTGCCACCCCATGCCACCCTTCTAGATCCGCCCCTGAGCCCATTACAAACGCTATCAAAGCAAATACTGCAGCTATTTGCATGCAGTATTGCACATTTAACATTTCAAAAAAGTTAAAAACAAATGTTTTTATTTGTTTGTATTTTTTTAAATGCACAGATGTGTGATGTACTGTCATTCAGCTTTTATTTACCTGGGACAGTTCTCAACTCTCTTCTCTTTCCTATAAAAACAGAAGAAAAAAAAAAGGTCCAGAAATTTTTACTTTTTAACATTCATATGCTGATATGCAAATATAAAACATCTACACATCATTTGTATTTATACATCATGCTCAAAACTGTAGTTTATATAATTAGTAATTTCTAATGTGTTCTCTAGTGTTTAATTTTTTCCAGTTATTTTTTTTTTCTTATTACGTGACCATTATGCAAGCACTGTCTGCCACAAAACCACTCAGCCTCAGTTAAAGTTATAATAAAAAAAACACTCCTAAGAGGATTAGCTAACAAAAATAAGTAAATAAATAAACTAGTGAAATAACAGAACTCTAATGCAGTGCCTCACAGGTATTATAATAAGTAGTATTTAAAGTATAAAATATGCTCACCAATATTCCAAATATAACAACAGCAATATTTTGGCTTGCTTACTCAGGATACAGCCCATTATAATGACTATCAAAGCAAGTACTACTGCAACAGTACACACATCCATCCATCCATCCATCCTCATCCGCTTTATCCGAAGTCGGGTCGCGGGGGCAGCAGCCTAAGCAGAGAAGCCCAGACCTCCCTCTCCCCAGCCACCTCCTCCAGCTCATCCGGGGGAACACCAAGGCGTTCCCAGGCCAGCCGAGAGATATAATCTCTCCAGCGCGTCCTGGGTCTGCCCTGGGCCTCCCCCGGTGGGACATGCCCGAACACCTCACCCAGGAGGCGCCCAGGGGCATCCTTGTCAGATGCCCGAACCACCTCAACTGGCTCCTTTCGATGTGGAGGAGCAGCGGCTCTACTCTGAGCCCCTCCCGGATGGCCGAACTTCTCACCCTATCTCTAAGGGAGAGGCCAGCCACCCTTCGGAGGAAGCTCATTTCTGCCGCTTGTATCCGCGATCTCGTTCTTTCGGTCACTACCCACAGCTCGTGGCCATAGGTGAGGGTCGGGACGTAGATCGACCGGTAAATTGAGAGCTTCGCTTTTACACTCAGCTCCCTCTTCACCACGACGGACCGGTGCAGCGTCCGCATCACTGCAGCCGCAGCACCAATCCGTCTGTCGATCTCCGGCTCCCTTCTCCCATCACTCGCGAACAAGACCCCGAGATACTTGAACTCCTCCACTTGGGGCAGGAACTCATCCCCGACCCGGAGTGGGCACTCCACCCTTTTCCGGCTGAGAACCATGGCCTCAGATTTGGAGGTGCTGATCCTCATTCCTGCTGCTTCACACTCGGCTGCGAACCGTTCCAGTGCGAGCTGGAGGCCCCCACCCGATGAAGCCATCAGAACCACATCATCCGCAAAAAGCAGTACACACAGTATTTATTATTTAACATTTTGAACAAGTTTAAACAAAAATGTGTTTCTATTTTTTAGAAATGCATTGATGTGCAGATGTGTGTTTGTCAGGGTCTGACGGCGCCCTGACCGGTCGACCTGCCAGTGTGTATATTTGTGTGCGTGTATGTGTGTCTCTCCTATCACCCTGTCTCCCCCTCCGGCTCCGCTGTGATGTGTTAGGAGGTAACCTAGCAACAGGCTACCTCCGACCCGGAAGTGCTGTCGCCCGAAGCTGCCGCACCTGCAATCAATCCACCAGCTGCTGCCAATCAACTACCATCTTCAGCAGGGCTACTTAATGGTGTGGCTGAGCGACAGACAGCGCTGGAGTATTGCACTAAGCCTGGGATTGACGGAGGATTTACGGACACAAAGGAAGCACTTGGAGGAGAGACGGGCACTCACTACCACGCACGGGCTTACACGGAAGGAAGGACGCACTATCACCATTGTTGCACATTTGAACTGTTGTCACCTTGCTGCACTGTAAATAAATGCACTGTCCTTATTTCTGACCTCCGCACCTGAGTCCACTCTTTAACAACCGTGACAGAGTTATACTGATATTCAGCTTCTACTTACTCGTAGGTTGTCCTGAAGTCATAAAAATTGAGAAAGTACCTAGGATGTAAAAAAAAAATGGATCAAATATTTAATAAGAATTTGTTAAAGGGAAGTAAACATATAAACACAAACACTACAAACAGTATTTAAAATGTGTAATGTGTAAAATGTGATATTTTTGCTACTGAATATGACTTTTTGTTTTAACCAACTTTTCTTTGTATTTGTATTACGTCTGGATCCTGTGAAATGACTCTGATAGTCTGCTATTGTACTCTTTTCATTCAAGTTTAGCTTTCTTCATCTTCAAACTGTGGCTGACAGAATTTACTTTTTTATTTTGAAATAAACTCACCGGGTGTTGGAATATTTCTGCGCACAAGAGGTCCTTGAATCACTTCATTATTGTCTTTGTTGACAGCAATAAAGGCAGTGAACGAACTGCTCACTCCTGATTGGACACTGAGCTGCACCACCTTCTCCTTCACTCCTCCATCTTGCTGTCCTCTGCGATCTCTCTCCTCCATCTCCAGGGAACGAATCAGAGTCCGAGCACCCAACCTGTGGACTGTTAGTCTGCAGGCAAGAAGGAAAACATTACAGAGTCATATGTCATATGTGATATTGCCAATAGCTAATTATGCTTAATACTGATCAGAATATAATCAGGTACATTAAATAAGTATGTTAAAGTTGAACTCATATAATGATTAATAAATTATGAATATATATATATATATATATATATATATATATATATATATATATATATATATATATATATATATATATATATATATATATATATATATATATATATATACACACACACATATATATATATGTGTGTGTGTGTGTGTGTGTGTGTGTGTATTTAAGGAAGATAGGAGAGAGTGATCAACACTGAGCAGCCACTAATCTCGAAGAATGTCTGACGTCAATTAAATGTATGATTTAATGACAAAAACAGAGTTTTAAAGAGAAAAGATAAAAGAAGATTTTTTTACAATTAATGTGAGAATGTGTTACGAACAAATCTACCTGAAACAGAGGACAACATCAACTAGATGAAACACCCCTCCGTGAATTGCTACCTTTTTATGGTGAAGGGGTTTGTGTGTCCCAGGCATCCCAGGGACTATGTTGTCGGAGGTTAGGCTCTCCGATGGCAAATTGGTTCTGGGTGAGGAACCAGACAAAGAGCAACTCAAAAGACCCCTCTGAGTGAAACAAATAGGGAACAGTTCACCCTCCTGAGCTAGAGTTACTGGGGTCCCACCTGGGAGCCAAGCAAGGGGAGGGTGCTCAAGGGTGAGTGCCTGGTGGCCTGGTCTAAGCCCATGGGGGACGACTGGGCACAGCCTGAAGAAGGGATATGGGTCCCACCCCCCTGTACTCAAACAACAGAACATCATGCTCTTGATTTACCGTACGATCTACATCCCTACCCTCATATATGGTCATGAGCTGTGGGTAGTGACCAAAAGAATGAGATCACGGATACAAGCAGTGGAAATGAGCTTTCTCCGAAGGGTGACTTGTCTCTCCCTTGGAGATAGGATGAGGAGCTCAGCCATCTAGGAAGGGCTCAGAGTAGAGCCACTCCTCCACATCAAAAAGGAGCCAGTTGAGGTGGTTCAGGCATCTGACAAGGATGCATCCTGAGCACATCCTAAGTGAGGTGTTCCAGGCATGCCCCACTGGAAGGAGGCCCCCCAGGGCACACCCAGGACACACTACAGAGATTACAGCTCTCAGCTGGCCTGGGAACGCCTTGGTGTTTCCCTTTACAAGCCTAAGGAGATGGGCAGGGAGGGCAAGGTCTGGGTTGTCTGCTTAGGCTGCTGACCCCACCACCTGGGGCTGGATAAGCCACCTGGGGCTGGATAAGCCAGGGATGGATGGTGAAGTAATTATATCCATATTTGACTGAATGTTCAAATGTGATGGAAGTTTCCATGTTAAAGAATAAAACAGAAAAGAAGAAAATGTATTCTAATGGTATTGTTTTAGATCTGATCCTTAAATAGTTTTAACAAGATTGCTACAGGCCTCCAAACCTCATGTGGTCTTCGCATTAGCTCAAGAACAGGACAGAAAGAGCTTCAAGCACTAGGTCTCCATGGCTGAGCAGCTGCATCTGAGCCTTTCAATACCAAGGTCAAAGCAAAGAGTGTGAAAAGGAGTGTTCTCTGATGGACATGTCTAGATTTGGGGGTTGTCAGGAGATCAGTATTTGTATGACTGCTTTGTGCTAAGTGCAAGGTTTGGTGGTGGGAGGATTATAATGCAGGGTTGTTTTTCAGGAGTTGGGGTTGTCCCTTAGTTCCAGTGAAAGGAACTCTTAATGCTTCAGCATACCAAGAAACTTTAGACAGTTTCATGCTCTCAACTTTGTAAGAGTTTGGGATGGCCCCAAACTGTTCTTAGGCTACATAAGCGAGTTTGATGAGGAAGAATTGGTCTGACCTGCAAAGAGTCCTGAACTCAACCTAATCAATGACCAACCTCACAAATGTCCCTTTGGAAGAATGATCAAAACTTCCTAAATTATCTGTGTATCTGAGCCTCAGTCTCAGTCTCACTTCGCTGTTTTGTTGTGGGAATGGAGTCTCTGCCTTTGAGTCAGACAAGTAACTGCAGCAAAATACTCAACACTGTCACCTTAATTTGATCATGACAAGTGTAGAAAAGCTCAGACTGCAGCGTAGAGGTTGCTGAAAGGGAGGAAAGCTATAATAAGCTGGAAGTGATTCAAACACTGATTTCACTGGTGGTTGATTATTAACAATATTGTATGCAATTGATCAGGACCACTGAGTCACAGGGTTAAAATCTACTCATTTTGAAATAATTTCTGCAAGAAAACAAAGTTTTGCACAGTTGTTATGAGAGGTTTACATACACTCATCATGGGCATGAATTTGATGGTATTTCTGGGCTTTTAATGGTTTCTTTGAATTCTTGTTTTTCCAGGGTGGAGTGATCCAAATTAGCTGGTTTATTCACATAGACTGTAATGCTTCTAATCTACAAAGAAATTATCTCATTCAGTTGTGTTGTGTGCAGGCCTTTGGTCACAACATGTTGAACTCTCTCATTCATCAGCCACTTCGTTGCCTTATTACTCTGGCACAATTATGAAATCAAATCCAGTGTCCTTCACCAATCATTTCTGTTACACAAGCATATTTTATATTTTGCAGATGGCCACCCCTCCCTGAGCCTGGTTCTGCTGGAGGTTTCTTCCTGTTAAAAGGTTTTTCTTTCCCTCTGTAGCCTGCTTGCTCATAGGGGGTCATATGATTGTTGGGTTTTTCTCTGTATGTATTATTGTAGAGTCTACCTTACAATATAAAACAACTTGAGGCAACGGTTGTTGTGATTTGGGGCTGTATCAATAAAACTGAATTGAATTGAAGAAAATGGTATTTCCTTTCAAATTTCATGTGGCATTGAGCAAACATGACAAGTCATGCCACAAAAATAATCAGTAGGTTGTCTCTTTAAAATATAACAGATACTAGAGTGTCCAGATGGTCAAATGGAAAATATTGTAAAAAATGTTATTATTTGAAATGGAGTCACTTGGGTCTCACAAATTAAAAATATACATATATTCTATTTTGACAGGACAACCTACTGATATTTTTTGTTTTAGCAGTACAACGTAGTACAACAGAGCATTTTTTGAAGAAAATATCTTGTGTAGTATTTAATATTTGAAGCTAAAATTTCACAGTAGTTGTTATACGTGCCCAAACTTTGTACCATAACATTTTTATGAAAATCATAGATGGTTGAGCAGAATTCCTGTGTTGATTTCAACCAGAATGACCCATAAGCTGGGCTTGGCTTTACTGACTGTTTGAGGTTTGAAGTTACTTTTTAACAAGCATCTAGTAGTTTGTGTAATACAAGAAAAACTACCAATTAGCTTAAGAAATTACTGAGCTGTCCTTAAATTAACACCAAAGCTGGGTCCACTCCCTAGACCTTAAAGAAAGGCTGCAGCTTGGCAGAAATCCCACATAAGGAAATAGAGGGAGTCAGGACCAGAGCTGGGCAGTAACGCATTACAAGTAACGTGTTACTGTAATCCGATTACTTTTTTCAAGTAACGAGTAAAGTAAGGGATTACTATTGCAAAAAAAGGTAATTAGATTACCGTTACTTTCCCGTAAGCACGCTGCGTTACTGCGTTACTAAAACTGTGATTTTTTTGTGAGTGTCGCATGACAATGACGTAAGCGAGTGCGACGTTCGTGGCAACAGCTGTGTGCAGATCAACAATGGATAATACATCAGCTCTGTCCCAAAACGTAGGCTGCATCCTTCAGAGGACCTGGCCTTTGCGGTCTACGTGGGCCGGGTCCTTCGAAGACCAAGAAGGCCGGAAGTGCGAGGCTGTGAAATGGGACGGTCTAGCCTTCAGATTTGTGTCACCGCTGCCTCGGTGGAGTTTAATTAACTCGGCCATCTGCTCCTTGCTATCTAAAATATAACAGGACACTGGTGTAAATTCTCAACCGTCTCACACTTCTGTTCAGTTTTCTGTTTGACGTTTATTTAGCTGTGTGAAAATCCTGGAGGAACTCACCCAATGGATTAATAAAGTTTTATTTAATCTAATAATCTAATAACTTTGATCTCAGCCAAACCGATTTACTCCGGAACAAATAAAACACAGAAAAAAGCCAAACAATAACATTTTTAAGTTATCCGAGTGACTTATATATCATGTTTAACCTGAGTAGCGAAAGACAGCGGGGTCTGAAAACGATGTGCCGGGAGTCCGCTGCTCTCGCCAGCTCGAGTGACCCATCTAGCTATTGAGCGGGTGGGTAACAGACGTCCCCGAAAACGTCGCCGCACTTTTGCAAATATGCGATGTCTTGATAAACCAGTCAGATATTTGAAGTTTACACAGCTACTTTCTCGCCTGAAAATATGTTAAAAGTTTATTTTGTGACCCAGAAAGATTAATAAGAGTAATATTAAAACTTTGTAGCGGCCACCATTGTTGGAAACTGGAATTAGCTGGGCCTCGCTATGAATTCGGGGATATGGTGGGCCATGAAGGACACACCCGACGCATCTTTCAAATTCGGGGAAATGAAGGACGCATTTGTCGGCCGCATTTGAGGGAGTCGACGAATTGGGACAGCCTTCGTCGCCTGGCCGTGACGTAATCGGCCTTCAAATGCGGCCTCCGAAGGATGCAGCCGACGTTTTGGGACACAACAAACAAGTGCGGGAGAGAGCATGACCGTGCAGCGTTTAAAGCGTGAAAGTACTGCCCTTTCTTTGAGTTTGATTCCGTAAAACGTGACAAAAACATTATAGCGTCCGCTGTTCACTGCGTGAGAAGAAAACTTCTTTTTACAGCGAAAAAACCCCTAAACGTCCGAGCAAGCACCGAGTGCGCTACCACGGAATGGGAAATCCACAGACAAACTCGCGGATTCTTCCACTGACTGAGCGGCTCACCTGCACCAGCGCAAACCTCCGCCTGCCCCACTCCTGCTATACAGGTGAAAATAGAGCAACAGGACCGCTAGTCTTTGATTTTATTTATTTTCTGTTGTGTTTTACTTGCATCTATTTGAAAGACTGAGTGTAAACACAAAAACTATTTTATATGTTGGAATGTGCAGAAAATAGGTTTAAATGTTAAACAAATTTCTTCCAGTCAGAGAATGTTGCATATAATTTAATTTTTGCTTGATGCATAAAGTTAAAAGATTAAAACTAATAAAACAAGTTTTAAAAAGAGACTTTTTCCATTTGATTACATTTTATATGATGGATTAGGCAGAAAGTAGAATTGGGCTGAAAGATCTATTGCTTTATCACCTATTCAGATTGTAAATCATGTTTTTAAAAAGTAACTAAGTAACTAATTACTTTTGAAAATAAGTAATCAGTAAAGCAACAGGATTACTTTTTTGGGGAAGTAATCAGTAATTAGTTACTAGTTATTAGTGTTTTTCAAGTAACTTGACCAACACTGGTCAGGACAAAGACAAGCTATGAAAGAGAGAAAGCAAGTTTTTAACAATTACTAAGGCTGGTTTCAACCTCAAAATGCAATTTGGTGTATAAACACATTTAGAGTAAAGATAAAATGCATCATGGTAAACCACTAGCAACTCAGCTGAAGCATACCTAATGGATGGTTTAGGGCAGGGGTCCCCAATCTCAGTCCACGAGAGCCGGTGTCCCTGCAGATTTTAGATGTGTCCTTGATCCATCACAGCTGATTTAAATGGATAAATTACCTTCTCAACATGTCTTGAAGTTCTCCAGAGGCCTGGTAATGAGCTAATCATGTGATTCAGGTGTGTTGACCCAGGGTGAGATCTAAAACCTGCAGGGACACCGGCCGTCGTAGACTGAGATTGGGGACCCCTGGTTTAGGGTCATCTGATACAGCCCCAACAGGAAAGTATTGAAGAGTAATTTTAAAAATAGAGATAGTGTCTGACAGCAAAGTGCTCTACTGTGACTATATGGTACTGTCAAATATTTAGTCTTTGTGATGCAGCCTGATTACTAAAGGAGAATGATGGCAGGTAGAAAGATTTTATGTTCAAATATGGATTTAACAGGGAGCCAATGAAGATAAGCCAATATTGAAGAAATATAATCTCTCTTTGCATTCCTGTTAGTACTCTCGCAGGATGTTTTGGATTAACTGAAGACTTTTAGGGAGCTTTTCCAGCCCAGATAATAATGAATTACAGTAGTCCAGTCTAAAAATAAAAAATGCACTAATTTTAAGCATCACTCTCAAACAGGATGTTTCTAATTTCAGAGATTTTACAGAACTAAATGAAAACAGACCTAAATATTTCGCTGACATGTCAATTAAAAAAGATATCCTGATCAAAAACAAGTCCAGGATTTTTCACAGTGATGCTGGAGGTTAAAGTAAAGCCATCATGTATTTGATCAGACACTATTTTTCTAAGTTTTGTAGGGTCAAGTACAATAACCTCAGTTTAGTCTGAATTTAGAAGCTGGAAATTAGAGTTCATCCAGGGCTTGACGTCTTTAAGACATGACTGTAGTTTAACCAACTGATTTGTGTAACTGGGCTTCATGGAGGCATTTTTAAGAAAGCACATAGAAATTTAAAGATTTCTAAAGAGGATCTGGTAAACATACATAACAGTACATTAAACTTACTTGTAAAAACTATATTTTAAAGATTTATAGTACCTTCTTACCTACTTTTGTTTCTATCAATCACATTGACAGAGGATGGCGACCTATAGTCCAGCCTGAAAACCGGGGTTAAGTCTGTCTTTACTTAAACCCAGTTATCAGTCTGAAGGAGTCCTGACAGTATCTTGCACGGATTCCTTTCTGCTGCTGACTGATTTGCCTCCAAAGGTCAGACAGGCTTTGTTTTCTTCTCTAAACAAACACTATGACAGTGTGCAATGTACAGACAAGTCTGTCATTCTTTACAAAAGCAGGCACTGAGGACAAAAATTAGTTGTTGTCGGCAAGGTACCTGTGTGTGTCAAGCTGTTTATTCTCAGTATATTTTACAAGAAAAGTGTCAGATTATTACATAAAAGTGTTTGGACTTGAATTCAAACAATGTCTCCTTGATTTCACACAAACTGCAGACTGAGGTTACTCTGTCATGTCTAATATGTTTGTGATCAGTGATGATATACTATTAGATGTTATAATACCCCTAATCCAAGAAATAATCATTAGGAAAAAGTGAAACAGGTTTAAAACTAGACAAACAGCATTAGGTCTGTGTTTTATTAACTGTTTTACAGTTAGTAGTATCATAATTCTTAAAATACTGTTCTAAATTTAACACACTGAAACTCACAATTCAAAACAGAAGTGTGTTGTTTGTGTTAAACTGTTTTACCCAGCGTCCTCTGCAGGTCTGAGACTGAAGTGCAGCTGGTTCTCAGAGGGATGACCTGCCAGGCTGTACTTCAGCGTCACACAGCCCTCTGCTGCCTCTGAGCTCTGACACAGAATTACAGTGTTAGAAGTCACGTTAATTACTGTCATCAAATACCTAAACAACAACATGAGAGGCTGCTGCTCCTACCTGTCCAGTGAGCTGGGCATAAATCAGTGACCTCTGACCCTGGAAAAGTGCTGTGATTGGTGGAGAGAGGACAGTGACCGACACGTCCTTTGGTAAATCCCATGTGACTGAGATGTCGACCACAGCTGGCTGCAGAGCAAATCGCAGCGACTGCATCACCTGAAAAATAATGAAAAACTCTTCAAATATGACACTCAAGTCCAGCCAGAAATTAGTTGCCATCTGCCCTCACATAATTCCCCTGCCTGTCTCATTCAGCTATGTATTTTTGCACTTGTTCAATAAAGTCACTAAACTGATCACTGTCTGTTTTGGTTTCTGCACTTGGGTCCATCTTTTGTGTCGGCCTCTGGGCGTTGTGTTAGTAGGAACTGACCAGGAAATTGGACTCAGTGGATCCAATTCACACAGCAATTGCAAAACAGGGTGCCAGATTAGATGAATACCAGCAGATGTTGCAGTTCCTAGGTGGTCAATGTAAACCTATCGAAGACAAACACAAAAAGATACTCGCCTCTATTCTTGAGCTTAAATCAGATCTCATGTCCGACACGGCACCCATTTCTGCATCCTCAAAGCCATCGCCGGTGTTTGCTAAGGCCACTCCGCCTGTCACATCCCCATCGCTTTCAATGATACCGGTTTTTAGAGCTGCAGTATCCCCTGCCCCCGACCCGTTCGCTGGTGAATTGGGTCGGTGTAGGGGATTCCTTTTGCAATGCTCATTAGTTCTCAACCGCTCTCAGCGTTACTTCCCTGATGATGCTTATAAGCGCTCGTATTTTGTGGGGATGCTGGGGGGAAAAGGGCTCGCCTGGGCCAAAGCTTACTTCACTTTTCATCAGATCACTACCTGCCTATATGAGGGAGAGTGGGGTCAAAAAGAGCCTTTAGCCTCACTGCACCCAATTTTGTTTCTCGCCAATCCCAGCACCGCCACCTCCAGTCCCAGTATCCATTCTGTCTCCATGGCTTTCCGTGTCAGAATCTCCCCCAGAATCCATGCAGGAAATGTTTGTATTGTAGTTCTCCAAATCACTTTATAGCAACCTGTCCAATTGGGCTAAATGACTCCACCTGCCAGTAAATTTGGGGATAGTGTGGGCGAATCCCTCACTTCATCTGAATCTCTGCTTCTCCTTCTGGTCACCCTCAGTCTCAACCAGATCACTAGGTCACTTCAAACCTCAGCAGATTCAGGAGATGAACAGAACCTAATTGATATTAAGTTAACTAATGAGTTACATCTCCCTTTGATCCCGTTAAATCCTCCCATCCCTGCTACAGCCCTTAATAACCAGGTTTTCTCTACCATTACCCACCAGACCAAAGCCATATAAGTATTATTACCTCAGGCAATAACCAGACCCAGGAGATGGTGCCCTTTACTCTGGGGTGGATGCAAGCAGACTGCTCCCAGTCCTGCAGCAGCAAGGAAGCGCATCAGTCCAGACCTCAACAAGACAGCATGCTTGTCCTCCAGGCCCCCGCCCCAGATGGCGAACAGAGACCAGCGGTTTGTGACGACCCCATGCCTCACTCTGCCCACTCATATGTGGTGTTGATTCGTGCTGTTCTAAAGTGAATTTAAAACATGGGAGGGGCATGGTGCCAATGACCTGCCCCTGTTCACCTGCCAGACAAAAGCCAGTGTCAGCATGGCCCCGCCAAAGAACCCTCAATGTCAACATGTATTTAAAATTGAGAGGTGGGCACCGGCACCAGAAGTGAGGCTGAATAAACAGACTGACTTGAATCGCCTTCTCAAAATTAAAACACGTATTCACAACTGTTCCCATTCTCATCCATCCCGACCACTCAAAGCCGTGTAGAAGTAGACACATCAGACACTGGCGTCGGAGCAGTCCTCTCACAGTGCTCAGGTCCTCAAGGCAAACTACAAGCCTGTGCCTTCTTTTCTCGCAGTCTCTCCCCAGATATTATGATGTAGATGACCGCAAGTTGTTGGCTGTAAAATTGGGCCTAGAAGAATGGAGACACTTACTAAAGGGGGCAGAGCATCCTCTTGTGGTCTGGACCGATCACAAGAACTTAACTTATTTGAGGACAGCCAAGAGATTGAATACCCGTCAGGCTCGCTGGTCACTATTTTACTAACGTTTTAACTTCTCTATTGCCTACCATTTAGGGTCCAAAAATGTCAAACCTGACGGCTTCCCCCACCAGTTTGCCAAGGACATCAGTACCCCTGTGCCTGCCAACATTCGTCCCTGCTTTGTGTATGGTAGGCGTTGTGACCTGTGGGATGGAGGACACAATCCAGCAGGCCCTCCAGGAGGTACTGGCCCACCTGGTCGACAGTTTGTACCTGCCTCTGCACGTACCACAGTGCTCCACTGATGATGATGATGATGAAGCCATTTATTTGCCACT
The DNA here is from genome assembly GCF_013358895.1 of Oreochromis aureus. Classification (NCBI taxonomy): domain Eukaryota; kingdom Metazoa; phylum Chordata; class Actinopteri; order Cichliformes; family Cichlidae; genus Oreochromis; species Oreochromis aureus. Next base: position 29,485,884 of record NC_052955.1, on the reverse strand, counting down.
TGCAGATGCCTGCAGCAAGATTGAAACTCTTCCAACCGTACATATAATATACAAACATCACCAGGTCAGAACATGTAGTGTAAAGAAAAAACAATGAAATCTACAACACAATAGGGGAATGGAGGAGAGAAAAAGAGAATTCTACTCAGACTGAGCTCCTAGTAGGAGATCAGTATGAGAACAGAAAACAAAAAAAACCAACAACTCCTCAGCACAAAAAGCACCTGAATCTTCACACCATAACACCATGAAAACACATCAAAAGCAACAGGTGCGGGTATGGGGTGAGAGTTTTCTTTTGTGGACAGCAGCATCCGGTCCTGCAGCAATCTACGTTGGGCTGGTCCAGTTGACCCGTCGTCTGCATCGGGTGGGGGCAAACATCGGAGGCGTTTGGGATGGGTGAGTACGTATCTGTGTCAGTGCATGTGTGTGTGTGCATGTGTATCATACCATATCATATCATATCATATCATATCATATCAAATTTATTTGTATAGCACATTTAAAGACCAAAGTACACCAAAGTGCTTTCCAGTAAAACCATGATACAGATAAAATCACAATATAAAATATAAATTACAGATATAAAATAATTACATAATGTAAATGCAGAACCAGATGAAAATCACCCTAATTTGGGTGCGGCAATGGCTTCAGCCAAGACCTAGGTTGCACTAAGAGCAGTTGACCCGATGATCTTAGTGCTCTCTTAGGGCTATACAGACAGAGGAGATCAGCTAAGTAATCAGGTGCCATCTTATTTAAGATTTTATAAGTAAACAATATGATTCTTAAAATCGATTCGATATTTGATAGGAAGCCAATGTAAGTTGGCTAGAACAGGGGTGATGGAATCATACCTTCTAGTGCCGGTTAAGAGACGTGCTGCAGCATTTTGGACCAACTGCAATCGTTGAAGGAGCGAAGATTGGCGGCCCAAGTAAAGAGAGTTACAATAATCTAGTCTTGAAGTAATGAATGCATGAATAAGTTTCTCTAGATCTTTGCGTGGTATATAAGGTTTAGCCTAAGAAATTAGTCGTAGTTGATGGAAGCTACTTTTTACCACAGTAGACACCTGTTTATCCAGTTTGAAGGAATTATCCATAAAAACTCCAAGATTCCTAACAGCATCAGTGAGGTGAATAGCAACAGGCCCAAGAGTACCAGTTAGTTGTCCCAGAGGCATATTTCTATCAAAAACAATAATTTCCGTCTTCTTTTCATTTAGGGTAAGAGAGTTACATAATAACCAGTCTTTGACATCCCTCAAACAATCAAACAGAGGATGTAGTGAAAATGAAACATCCCCAGTCAAGTGGAAGTAGATTTGAATATCATCAGCATAACTCCAATTTTAGCTATGTCTGTGAAGGTTCTCCAATTTTAGCCAAATTACATTGGCTCCCTGTTAAACATCGCATAGATTTTAAAATTCTTTTGTTCACTTTTAAAATTCTGAATAATTTAGCGCCCAGCTATCTTTCTGAACTACTCCACTTATACAATCCCAACAGAGCACTTAGATCGTCCATTCACATGCTCCTAGCACAACCTAGGTCTCGAATGAAGTTGAGAGGTGACTGGGCCTTTGCAACCGTGGCACCTAGACTCTGGAATAACCTCCCTGTTCATATTCATACTGCCAAGTCTATCCAGTCTTTTAAATCACGTCTTAAAACTTATCTTTTTACTTTGGCTTTTGATTCTAACTAGTTGGCTGTTCTAACTTGTTGTGTTGTTACCTATTGTTTGTTGTCCTGTTTTATTGTTTGTTTTAATTGTCTCATGCTTTTACTGACTTTGAAGCACTATGGTCAACATTGTTGTTTTAATATGTGCTATATAAATAAATTTTGATTTGATTTGATTTGATCAGCATAGCAATGAAAAGAGACATTATGTTTTTCAAAAATGGAGCCCAAGGGCGTGTACATGTACAGGGAGAACAACACAGGACCCAGCACCGAGCCCTGAAGCACACCACAGCGAAAAGGGGCAGAAGAAGAGGTATGTTTTCCCATCGTGACAGAGAACGACCTCTCAGAAAAATATGATTTAAACCATGTAAGAACATTTTCTTTAAGGCCAACTACATGTTCTAACCTTGCCAAAAGAATCTCATGGTCAACCGTATCGAAGGCTGAAGTCACATCTAATAGAATTAAGACCGCAGAGCGCCCAGAATCAGTGATTAGAAGGAGGTCATTGAAAACTCTTAGTAGGGCAGTTTCGGTACTGTGACGCAGTTTAAATCCGGACTGGAATTTATCACTGATACCGTTTATCTCTAAATGGGTCTGTAGTTGCTGAAGCACTATTTTCTCTAAACTTTTTGACATAAAAGGAAGTTTAGAAATTGGCCTGTAATTTGCGAGAACATTATGATCAAGGCTGCTTTTCTTAATAACAGGTTGCACGACTGCATGTTTAAAGACAGTCGGAACACAGCCAGATAACAGTGATGAGTTCATTAAAAGTAAGATACATGACCCAATTGTATTCAAAGCATCCTTAATGATACGAGAGGGAATAATGTCATGCAAAGACATTCTCAGGTTATTAATTATTTCCTTTAAAGTCGAGAATGACACAGGTTCAAACTGTTGAAAAGCCGTTGAACATTTGGAAACTGGGGCTTGATTTACTGCCCCAGGGGCCCTTAACACTGAGATTTTATCTATAAAATGATTAGGAAATTTTTTGCAGAGAGCCGGGGAGGCCTCTCTCGAAACATCAGAGCAAGGATTAACCACTGAGTTAAAGATTTTAAACAGAACTCGAGGATTGTGACTATTAGTAGCAATGATGTTTGACAAAAAAGAAGCTTTTGCCATTTTGACGGCCATCTGAAATTTAGATCAGCTCGTATGCAGAATGTCAAGGGACACCTGGAGTTTATCTTTTTTCCATCTCCTCTCTGCTCGACGACATTCACGTCTAAGAGCCAGGATGGATTCATTTAGCCAGGGTTGGCGAGGTGTTTTATAGCGTTTAGGCTTTACTGGAGCCACAGTGTCCAAAACAGAGGAGCATGTAGAAATGAAAGAGTTGACAAGGTCATCAACCGAGAGAGCTGCATTACTAATGACATTATAACAGGCAGAGTTAACAAAGACCGCAGAGAAATTGGCAACAACGTCAGGATTAATCATACGCACAAGGCACAGTGGACACTCTGAATTCAGTTCCATATTGCATAACTCAATATCAAACATAACCGGGAAATGGTCCGAAATCCCAGCATCGTTAATGTCCGTGATGGAAATTTCCAGTCCATATGACAAAACCAAATCAAGCGTATGGCCTTTAATGTGGATTGGTTTTCTTACCCATTGAGTAAGATTAAAAGAGTCAATAAGGGCAAGGAAGTCCTTAGCCAATAGGTCCGCCTCACAACATATATGAATGTTAAAATCACCAGAAATAAGAACACCATCATAATTTAAAAAGAGAATTCCTAAAAGATCAGCAAATTTACAGATAAAATCCTTGTTGTGCTTCGGAGTCCGATACACCACTGCACAGAGAGTCCGGGGGGAACCGGTCAGCTCCAGTAGTTGTACTTCGAAGCTGGAATACAAGGCAGGAGGCAATTGCTGCATTCGGAGTTTACTTCGATCTGATTGACTGTTTAACCAACATTAAACAATGGTTGAACAATAATTGCTTACAGCTAAACCCGGCCAAAACAAACTATGATTACTGCACCAGACAGTGCAATACCTGATATTAAATGGCGACTGGGTGACTTAGGTCTCTACGGTGTTTGGACTCGGTGGAGACCTTCAAAAAGCATCTAAAGACATTTTTATTTCCCAAAGGTTTTAATTAGACCAGGGTTTTTATGATGTATTCATGACTGTATTGTGTTTTTACCTTGTAAAGCACTTTGTGACACATGTCTGTGAAAGGTGCTATATAAATAAACTTTACTTACTTACTTACTTCTAAAAGCCGAGGCTAGCCCTCCACCCATGCCCACGGTCCTAGGGAGAGTCAAAGAACACAGTATGTGTATGTGTATCCTGTGTTCAACTGAGATAGTGTCCCTTCACCCAGTTAAGCGAAAGTCAACAGTCCACAGCTTACACAGGTGGCTTTGGCAGGATATGGGTGCAGAGAGCCATAACAATCTCATTATTGAGGAGAAGAATTTGTTATTTTCAACAAGCTGGCCCTGAGGGGCCCTCTAGCGATGTGGGTAGCCAGATAAGAGAAATGATTTTTCGGTTTAGTACAAACGAGCTGCTTAAATATCCGTCACTGGTCACCAGGTCTGTCAATTTCCTGTTGAAGAGCCATGAGCTTCCCCAAGATCTTATCCACGTTGCGTTCAAAAAGAACAGTCTGAGTACTCGCAGTCCGTCTCATCGCTTCAATCATAGCGGCTAGCCTTGTGGGGTTTCTTCAGTCTTTGATAAGCCAGGGCTGAGCCAGCTCCAATCAGCAAGAACCCTGTTATCATGGTTCCGAATAGGTATAAATCTTCTATGTCCTCAATCCACAGTCCTGCCAGTACACGACGCGCCACTGCTCCCACCCATCCATCGTGTATCCGGCAGGAAACGTCCCTCCAGGACAATCGGGGTGTCCTGAAGCAGGGCTTCTCATTGAGAAAAGGGTCAGTTTAATTCACAGGTGTGGAGGTCATTCTGTTCAGCATTAGGAGGCTGGGTCAGTCTATTATATCCGGGTCAGGATATCATATCCAGACCAACAGTCAAACAGAGAAGATGAATCCAGAGCTCGAGGCTACACTTCCCTGTCTCACTTCCAACAACCCTTCAACCTGGTCATCATATCTTGTCTGAGTGGTGTATGCACACTGATCTCACACTTCATCCGCTAATGGTTTTTCTCCCATTGAGATCTCCTTAGGATAACAACCACTTTGTTCCCAGAAACATAGAGAGAGAGTACAGTAGCGGTGATGTCAACATGTCTGGACACGGGCCAGAGAGACATTACACTGGAAGGATGAGCGCCAGTGCAGTTATGCAGACCGCCACAGAACACCTGCTCCAAGGTAGCTACCTGAGCAAAAGGTGTCGCTTGCTGCAAAAGACGTTCCCCTAAAGTCACTGTTATACAAACTCTCCTCCAGGTACATTCGCCCATACAAGGTTGACTCCATCATCAGCCCCACGGCAGTAAAACTGAAATTACCATCCTCCCTACGCATCCACCCAAGCTTTCACACGTCTCAAATTAAACCTGTGCATTCCAGCTCTCTCTGCCCTCCGTCCGAACCCCTTGCCACCCACCATGCTCGTCGATGGTTATCTGGCCTACACAATTCGGAGGATCTTGGATGTGCACCAGTGCGGTCGTGGTGGTCAGTTTTAGGTAGACTGGGAAGGGTACCGCACCTCCGGCCCTTGTGTCAATGGGGAGACGGCATACAGAACCTCTTAATGAATTTAGGAGAGATAATGTCCATTGGGCAGGAAAAACTGTGCGTTTGTGAAACAATGTCAATGAGATCTGTCGAGAAAATTTGTTTAAACTCAGAGAACAGAAACAATCAAGGGACTTGGGCCAGTTGAAGACGTACAGACTTTTTAAGCTGTCACTGGAATACATGGCAGGGAAAACAGATTGAGCAAGATTAAGGAATCTGCTGATGGTGTCAAACAAAAACCTTGGATTGAATGTATTACAATTAACCAAAACAGCAAATAAGATGTAGTATTTTTTATGAGTTGGTTAAATATGGTTAGTAAGACTTCATATCGTGTCATTATCCTCCTTCATAATTGTGTTTAATGTCTTACTTTTGGTTGCATCCTGTCAGTCCCTGTGATGAACTGAGCGTGACCTCCTCCTTCCTTGGCCATCCCATTGATGAGAGCAGAGCTGGCCCCTTCCCCAATCCCAAAAGAGAAACACCTGCAATACAACAGTTTTCACAGAGGACATGTTGGACATTCTGGGAATTATGTAGATGTACTTGTGTGTTTGTGGTTTCACCTGTGAGAACCTGAATTCTTCTTCACCAGATCGATCACTTCTTTGGTGTTCCCCACCTCTCCATCAGTAAAGACAAACAGCTAGAGAGGAGAGTTGGCACATAAGGACATAACATCAGACTCACAAACACACAGCTTGTTCTGAGAGCTGAGTTAGGTTTCAGAAATAGTAACTGGGCTGTTTCTTTTTAGTGCTTTTCTACTCTGCTTGAGCACTCAAATCTCCTTATACAACATGTCTCATTCACCTATTCAAATAAAATGGGTGAATACAGGCCCTTTTTTCTATGCGTTTCTATAAAGCATTTACACACACATACTCACTCTACATCATGCACATTGGGGATCAAGAAGACATTGCCATGCAGCCAGGAATCGAACCACAAATGTTCTTATGAGCAGATTATCTGCTGCACAACCTGAGCCATAACCACCCTAGGAAAGTGTCCCACTGTATGAGTTACCTGTCTGGGCTGATTTTGAATGCAGGGCTGGCTGTAAATATGTTTGAGGGGCTGCAGGATCTCTGTTCCACCAAGATTAGCCTCCATCTGCTCAACTTTCTTCAGAGCCTCCTCCATGGTCTGCTGGCTGTACTCCACACTCTTACTGCCATCACATAAACACATGCAACAAAACAGCCATTCAGATATTTTAACAAAGACAGCGGGGACTTTCCTTGTTCTGACAGATATTAGGGAGAGACTCACGGGAAGATGTGTTCATATCTGGACCCGAAACTGTAAATGTTAAAATAGCAGCCCATTGGTAAGCTCTTCAACAGGAGCAGCAGAGTGTCCTTCAGGGAAGAAGGAAAAGATGGTGAGGCCACTGTGTGAGAGGAACGCTGTGATAGAATTATGACTTTAAGAACAAATGAAGATACCTTGGCACTGCGGATGCGAGTATTACTCATACTTCCAGATCGATCCAATAAGAACACAAACTCTCCACATGAAACCATTGAAGACATCACAGACTGGGGGAACTCAGGGTACAGACTCACCATCACCACTGGATCACCCATCAGAGAGCCTGAAAAATGAGAGACAGAAAAAACTTAAAACAACATCGACTTTCAGTGTTTATTCAAACATATTGAACTCCTGAGTTCATGAGTAAAGATTAATTAATCTTTCTTTGCAAATTAACAACTTCACTCATTTTCACTCACCCGGCTCAGCAGAGGCCTGTCCTGCTTCCACCACAGCAGTGGGCTGGTGGGCGTCTTTGTAATAAATCAGCAGTTCAACATCTCTGTCAAACTTGTGTCCTGCAGCCAGCTTGACCTGCACACCACAAACACATTCATATTTATTCCTCAGTAATAAGTAACAACCACACACAGCAGACACATCAGCACTCTACCTACCGTGGCCTGGGTTTGATCAGTGTTGAGGTACTGCAGAGGGTCCAGGGAACAGTTGGACTCTACTTTAGAGATCGGACGAGGAGAGGACACTCGGGCAGAAAAAGACAGACTGTAGGGCACCAGAGAGGCTGGAACAGAAGTCACCTGGACACCTGGACCTTTACTACCTGTACACAACATCAGGTTAGAAATGCTGTAAACAATAAGGCTGCTCACAAGAAAAAACTAATTTCAGTGAAATTAGGTTAAAAAAAAAAAATATATATATATATATGGTAAATGGCCTGCATTTGTATAGCGCTTTACTTAGTCCCTAAGGACCCCAAAGCGCTTTACACTACATTCAGTCATTCACCCATTCACGCACACATTCACACACTGGCGATGGCAAGCTACAATGTAGCCACAGCTGCCCTGGGGCGCACTGACAGAGGCGAGGCTGCCGGACACTGGCGCCACCGGGCCCTCTGACCACCACCAGTAGGCAAACATGGGGTTAGTATCTTGCCCAAGGATATTTGGCATGTAGCCAGGAGGCAGCCTGGGATCGAACCACCGACCTTCTGATTGGTGGCAGACCTGCTCTACCACCTGAGCTACAGCCACCCCATATAAAAAAGTATTTTAAGAGCAAAGATTCTGTAGAGATCCGACAGTATTTTACATCTGTTCTATAAAATAACAATAAAGACACTTTGTTTCACTTAATATCCGCATGTCTTTCTTAATCTGTGGACAGTAGAATTATATTAGTTTAAAGTTCAGAGCTGTTCAGGAATAAATAGATCATCAGAGTACAAGTGATAGAGAACCATACATCTGTGTGAGCAGCTTTACAACTTAACAATCCAGCTGTGCTCTTTATGTTGTGCAAATGTTCCACATACTTGATTAATTTTAATAGACAGCACCGCAAACTGGGACATACACAATCTGATTTTTTAACAGTTGTGACAAAATGAGAAAATCCCCATAACAATTTTACATACCGGTATTTACATTTCACTTACAACATATCAAGCTGACAAAAAATCTGAACAGTTACCGTCTGTAGTTACTCAACACATCTGCCTCTGGTTTCTTACAAAGTTTATCATATGACACAAATATACGTATCACTTTTTCTTCCAGAAAATGAAGTTGGATCTTGACTTCATTTTCTGCCATATATTATGTTCTGTCAGTGTTTTGAATGTTTGTTAAAGACCTAATATGGTTTCACTGTTTCTGGTCCAAGTATTGTGAAGTTGTCCTACCCTGAGGTTGGTATCGAGGGTTGAGCACAGCAGGCAGACAGAACCTCAGACCATCATCAGCCTGCACAGCCAGCTCAGTGACGTACTCCAACCTGATGGGCGCGCTCTCCTGGAGGCAGACTGCCCACACTCAGAGAGAATATATCTGGACTCTCATCACTCTCCTCCAATAGGAAGGCCTGCTGACCGGAGCTCAGAGCATCATCATACTCCTCACGAGCCTGAAGCACAGGTGACACATGTCAGTGACATTCACTGTGTTTATTTTGAAGCTCACTTATAATCAGGTTATATTTACTGTCCAGCTCACCTCCTGTTTCTCCTTCACCTCAGCTACAATCTGTGTCTGTCCAATCTGAGCACTGAAATGACAGACAGCAGCATCTCCAGGCAGAGGGAAGACAAAAACAGCCTCTAATGGTTTGTCCTCCTTGTTCTCATAGTTCAGAGTGGAGACCACTGTAGCCACATGGTCCCTCACCTCCAGCTCCACCTCAATGCTTTTCAGAGGAACTGAAGGACAAACAAAATTAGAATAAATACATAAACCATACAGATGTTTTGCAAATGGTTGATTCACAGATTGTGTCTTGTGTTACATTTCAGCCACACAAAAGTCAACCATTAACAAGCTGGTACTTAAACCTGACTGTTCAATAGTATCACAATGTTTATCTATTTTTATTGAATTATTTAATTTTTGTTTGTTTTTTTATCCATCAATTTTCTTCTTTGCTTTTCTACTACAAGGATATACTCTGCATGACTCATAGCCATATGCAGCAGCAGCCCACTGCACTGGATGCATATGGTCAACTTCACGGAGTGAGCTTGGTGCCATGCGTATCTCTTCACCAGTCTGTGTGGGAGATGCAGACGTTTTTATTATTTATACTTTGGTCAGTAGAAGATGAAAATCACCATGAACCTCAATGCAATTCTCATGTTGATAGTTGAGTACAGCCTCAGTCAGGGTGAAACAATTATATATTATTATTTGTTACTACAACTGATTAAAGTCTTTACATTTGAATGTTACATGAATGAAAAGAGTCTGCAGAGAAAACTTTATTTCCTGTCAGTACCTGGTTCCCTCTGGAGAGTTAGCAGACCATAGCTGTTCACCATCGTACCTGTGAAACAAAAACATAGTGATATTAATATTCAAAACAAGAAATTGCTCTACTTTGTATATATATATATATATATATATATATATATATATATATACACACATTTCTGCATTTAAGGCAATGTTTCCTTAAAACAAAAACTTAATATGACATTTAAAGGGTTGTTTCTGTTGTTTTTAGTTTTTTAACAAATGAAACAAAAACATTGCAATTTCTAAAGTGGAAACCAATGAGCAGTTCGCTTTGAAAGCCATGTATTGTCTTTCTTTTGAATATTTATTATTGCTCATTAATAAGACAAAAGTATTTCTTATCCGAACACTCCATGGAACAACTGATAGATTAATGATCTATAGCTGCAGTCCTAGTTGAATTTGAGCATAACTGTCCTTTAACTTCTCAGGATTGAAGTTCAGTGAATCATGAATGAAGAAGCACATCACCAGCAAAAGTGAAAAGAAATATAAATAAAAAGCTGATTGTGGTCATAAATATTTTGTACTTGTAAAAAGTTAAAGGACCTAGCTTGTATGAGCCTCATGGGATATTTATACAAAGATCCTCCAGCTTCAAACTGTATTACCCTTCAAGGACCTGCAGTTCAAAAAAGCGCCCCTCCGACAGCCAAACCCATCTGTTCTCTGATTAGATAGTTAAATTTGCGATTGACATGACATTGACCAATCAGCTGAAAGGAAAAAAAAAAAACAGGTTCAAACTTGTAACTTTAAACTGAGTTTCACACGTATTTTTTGGCTATGTCCACACACAAATCTTTTTTACGCACACGCAAATTCTTTTTACACATACAAAACTGATTTACAAGTACAAAATATTTATGACCACAATTTGAGCCCATAATCCTGCTCCTGACCAACGCAGTAGAGTGCGTTATATAGAATGCATGCTTAATGTAGCTGTATTATTAAGAAAAAAAATATCCTTGACCCGTTAAATCGTCTAAACGTCACGTTAATGACTCGACACGCGTCTTACTAAGATTGCGTCATCGCGTCTACAAAGAGTCGCATTAATGTGAGGAATCTGCGACTAGAAAAATCAGGATTATGTTTACACGGAGTGAAATGTTGGAAAACGCCACCAGTTGAGATGAGTGACTGTGCACCTGGGCAATAATAACTTTTAGAACCCAAGGCAGTAGTTCTTTTTCACAAAACACAAAACTATTTGAAATTGTTTTGAAACAGTTTTGAAACTTTGTGTTTTTGACTGTGACCCAAAAGCATTTTTTAAAAGGCAATAATGAAAACTGAAATAGAAACCAATGATGAAACATTAGGAATGAACTGACAGGACAAACTCATAAAGAATGGGATGGTTAAAATCCACCTGTGAAATATAAAAATATTGCACTCAAGACACCAAATGAAGAATCGTGCGCCATAGTAGAGTTGGATGTCTCGAGACCACTTTTCCGTGGTCGTGGTCTTGTCTTGTTCTCTGATCACTCGGTCTTGTCTTGTTCTCGCTGGGCGTTTCTCAATATGCGTACTTGTGCGTACTAGCGTTCTCGTGTACTCGTGATACGTCATCAGTCGGAGACCAAGTACTGTTCCAATTCGAAGTACGCATCAAGCCGAGAACGCGAAAAAGTCCCGGATATGTTCTCTCTCCGCCCGTTTTATTGAGCATGCATCGGTGTGGACTTGGCACAGCTAAATATCCCAGAATGCATTTCGTCCAAAACTCAACAGCGGACTCCCGGCACATCGTTTTCAACCCCCCCGCTCGCGGTCGTCTCACTACTGAGGTTAAAGAAACCCCAGCAGCTGTCTATAGTATTGAGTGTCCACTAAAATAAAAATAGAAGCGTTCTAACATCTCACCTGCTTGTTTTTATTAAGGTATGTACACGTATGTACATGTACACTATTTTTATTATTAGAGGTTTCACTACTGAGGTTAACAATGATATATAAGTCACTTAGATCACTTCTAAATGTTAATGTTTGGTTTATTTCAGTGTTTTATTTGTTCCTGAGTAAACCGGTTTGGCTGTGATTAAAGTTAAGCTTCATAACATGTTACTCACAGTTAAATTAAGAGGGGACAGCAGTAGAAACTCCGGACCTGTGACATCATCACGTACGCTGGTGTTCCAATTATACAAATCGCGAGTCCGTGCTCGCGTTCTCGGCCAGTACGTACTCGCCGAGAACGCGAGTACGTACTCGCGTACTTGAGGATTGAGAAACGGCCAGTGTTCGGGAGATTTGGAGTCAACCATCGGCGGAGCGGGGGTGGCTTACTGGGCTTAAGCCCGGGTCATTTTTTCAGAAGCCCGGGGTCTTTTGGAGTGTATTTTGTTTCATAGTTAGATACCCGAATGACAACTGTATAAAACAAAAACTAAACACAATATTCGAAGCACATAGCGCACAGTCGTAAATCCCCCCTAATTTTGGTATGATCCGAGCTCAGGCACTAGGCGACTGAGCACAGCACTTACGCATGTGAGCGAGGGGGGAGAAGCTGCTACCTGGCTGCGAGTTTGCTGTTAGAGAAGCGCAGACATTCAGACAGAGGAGAGCTACCAAAGCAAATCATTCGTACTGTACAAATAATGTAAATATGACGGTGTATCACAAACTGATCACTTGACCCATATTACGTTACTTGCTCTTCGAGTGAATCAACAAATGGCGAAATGAAAAGCCGAACAACAATGCTATTTTTTTTTAGAGAGTCTTAGCTTACATGTGTGTTTATTTCATATTTTCAGTTGTTACCCTCCACGGCTAAACAAAGCACTCTAAATCGGTTTCAGTTATGTACTGATGAACACAACAATGGACATAAGGGGCTTCTTTCAAAGAAAAAACTCAGGTAGATGTTATTTTATATATTATGCTTTGTATGTTGTTCAGTATATTTCTATGCAAAACAAGAGGAATTTCAATACACAGCAGTATATTCACAGTTGAAACCAGATATTTACATACACTTTAGGGAAAAAACTTTTTTTTGTTAAACATGAATTTAGAGTAAACTTGTTTTGTTTTAGATAAATAAATATTGAAATATCTTTTGAATTAGTTAAATGTCAATAAAAAGAGACAGCTGTCTATTTTTGATCACTTTCATCAAATTTAGGAGTACATATACACTAAGTTTATTGTTAATTAATTTTTTCACTTAATACAAGATATATTGGCTTGAAATAAGTGAAAAAATCTGCCAGTGGAATAAGTGAAAAATCTCTAGTTTTTCTCTAGTTTCAAGATTTACTGTCTTGAAACAAGTTCCTTTAGCTTACTAAAATGTTGCCCTGTAGCTGATTGTGTCTTATTTTAAGTGTAATGAGATCATTTTGACTAGAAATAAGACAAATATACTTGGTAAGATTTTGAGATTTTGCAGTGTACTGGGCCAGTACGATGGAAATTTCTTTTGCAGTTCGTCTGAAAAGATGCACTTGCACTTTGGAATCTTTTAAACATCATTAGGCGGGTTGCTGCGCGCCGTCTGTCCCGTCTGCGAGCGCAGAACAAGGGCTCACAAAACAGCAGTTTGGGGATGACGTCACACACATGGGTCCTCTGTGGGACTATAGGGCTTTGGAGTTGACGTCACGCCGCAGTGCATTGTGGGATCGCGGCGCCATGTCAGTAGGCTAGAAGGCAAAACAAGCGCACAGTGTTGGAATCGGGACTGCCAGAAACATGCTCAAAATCAGCGCGAAAGACAAAGGGCTGTATCGCGACCGATTGCGCCCAGACGCCAAGAGACGGTACTTTGAAAAAATTGCGTGCATCGGTAATGTGGACCCGTATGAAATAAGGAAGCGGAGTGGAAACCCAGATGACCTACCGCCTTTGTCCTATCCCGATCTTCGCATATCTTGTCTGTGGAGTCAGCGCATACACAGCGAACCAGTTTAAGAATTATAAATCCCTGGAGGCCGACATCCAATTCACGAATGTCTGGGTGCAAGATTTGTGCATCTTTAAGCCTCCACGCTGCGAGTACGTTGTCGTTAAGACAAAGGTAAGTCGGTTTGAACTTGATAACTTTCTAAACAACTTCCTTGTTACAGTTTTTGATTTGCACGTACAGCCAACCCATCTATATTAGCCTTGGTTCATTACAGACCTTTTATTAAAAGTGTTTTTTGTGTGTTTCAGGTACTGCACTCACAACGACTGAATGAAACTGCACTCCAACCAGTGTGACCTTGTTGTGTGGACACAGAGAGACCTTGCTGTGATACGCATCTTCCCTGATGTGGATTTCTGGGAACCACGTTTAAAGCAAGCGCAAGATTTCTTTCTTAAAGTGTGTCTTCCTGAACTTGTTGTGAAATACTTCTCCAAACAACGTGCTGCTCTAAATAGCCTGCAATGTTTCATTTTGTGGTTCAAGATTGATGCCAGCTGTGTGTTGCCATGTAAATAGTTTGCATTTCATTTTTATGTACTTGCTAAGTACATGTGAACAGATCAAGAATAAAAAAACAAACAAATATACTATTCTTTTCTGTTTTATTGAAACTACTTCACACAAAGTACAATTATTTACAATGAACTACACATGCAACACAACAGCTTTATGAATATTCAACAAGAGCAAGTTTCATTTGGCGCTGGTTTGACAACCATACTGGGGCACATATTCACCAAAACACAGCAAACCTTAACAATCTTATCAAGCAGTGTTGTGTTTATTTCTGCTCTGCCCTGTTCATTGCACACACAATGCTTCGTCTGCCCTTTAGCTTCCGTGATGCTGTCTGTCCGATCGCCACTGTCCACATTTACAGCTGGTACCTCAACCTCCACTTGTCCAACACAACTGCTGTCCACAGCCTCTATGACATTGTGATTTTGTTGTTGTTCTTCTGTCAGATCTTCATCGATTACTTCTGCACGGGGCACACCTTCAGACTCTGCAGCTGCATAAAAGCCTGTAAGATAAAATTAGTGCACATGACAGGTGTGTGATTCATCTGGAAGTTATGTGTGGATTAGTGTACAATGAGAGCAATTTAGTATGTTTTTAGAGGCCCATGTGCAGTGTTGGTGCCCAGTCTGGATTTGTTACATCCATTTCATATGCTGCTTTGCCTGCAATAATGCTAAATCATAAGCTACTCAGTCGACATGATGACATGAGGTGGTTCTGCAGCATCACACATTAGCATGTTTTATCTCATTATCTATGACCTCAGCACATTGAAAAAACACTAAAAGCCTTTTCATAGTGATATGAATTAATTTAGAACTCACCGGAAAGAAGATGCGGAGAGCAAACCAACAAAAAGCTGGGGATTGCACAGAACTCGATCCGCTCGTCTCACCGCTGCAATGCAAGCCTGACGTCTTTGTTTAGTAATATCGGATACATGGGATCCCTCACGTTGCCTCCAGGATGGAAAACGATGAAAAGAGAGCCCATTATCCAGCTTCTTGCCTTCACGATCGTGTGATCAAACGTTGCAACTGATAACACAACACATACGAACCATAGCTGAAGCAGATGGATTCTAAACTTCCTCACAAACAGGCCCCAGGTGGTGAGAGTTGGTAAGCACACCTCCTCACCACTCATCCTAAACACAGGTACGCCACAGGGTTGTGTGCTTAGCCCCCTCCTATATTCCCTGTTCACACACGACTGTGTTGCTAAACATGAGTCCAACATCATCATCAAATTTGCGGATGACACAACCATCATAGGCCTCATCACAGGCAATGATGAGACGGCCTATAGAGAGGAGGTGATGGCACTGTACGAGTGGTGCCTGGAAAATAACCTGACTCTCAACATCAGCAAAACTAGAGAAATGATAGTGGACTACCGGAAACGACCAGTCAGAGAACACCAGCCCATCCACATCAACGGTGTCAAGGTCGAAAGGGTCAGCAGCTTCAAGTTCCTTGGAGTCAACATCACTGAGGACTTCTCCTGGACCCTTCACACAGAAACTGCTATCAGGAAAGCTCGCCAGCGGCTTTACTTCCTGAGGAGGCTGAGGAAGTTTAGCATGAACGCCAACATCACCTCAAATTTTTACAGGTGTGCAATCGAGAGCTTGCTGACGAGCTGCATCACAGTTTGGTACGGAAGCTGCTCTGCCAGCAGCCGTAAATCACTATCGAGGGTGGTGAAGGCAGCAGAGCACATCACTGGCACGAGGCTTCCTGCCATTCAGGACATTTATCTCCAGCGATGCCTCCGTAAAGCACACAGCATCATCAAGGACCACAGCCACCCAGCACATCAGCTGTTCTCCTTGTTACCATCTGGCAGACGTTACAGGAGTCTGTCTGCTCGGACTACAAGACTTAAAAACAGTTTTACCACCAAGCCATACGACACCTCAACCACAACACTTAAACACACACAACACAGCACTCAGAAGCTACCCTGCAGCTTCACAAGTACTCTGTTTAATCTGCACTGGTCACTTCACTTTATTGTTATTGTAATTTATATTTAAAAAGTGCAATACTGTAATTTTCTGCTGCTCATTCCTGTGCAATATCCCATCTGCCCTCCCGTCATATTTCTTTTCAAGATTTTCTTATTTAATCACTAGTGTACATATATTTATATTTATAGATACATATATATTTAGTCATCTTTTTCTCTTTACCATGTCTCTCTAATATTTTGCTCTTTACTATTTTTCTATTTTTTATTTTATTTTATTATATTATATTATATTTTATTATATTTTCTCCTACTGTATCATGCTGCTGAGTGACTGCTGCTCGTCAAACACATTTCATTGCAATGTTGACCCTGTGCTAACTTGCATGACAAATAAAACTGAAACTGAACTGAAGCTGTATCCTGTGTCTAGCCTACTGTCATGGCGGAAGGGGGCGTGGCCCACCTCCCGTGACATCACGCTCCGAAGCCCTGTAGGAAAACCCGGACATTTTTATCAATCTGGAAAATCCCCCCGGACAGAACGTGAAAAGTGGACGTGTCAGGGGAAAAGAGGACAGTTGGTCACCCTAGTATAAAGTCCACACTTTTTCCGTCAATCCTGCTCACATCTCCAATAGTTTTACACGTTGTCATTTACGTGGCTTCACTCCACATCAGCCACGCCGCCTTGAACCGGTGTCGGCACATAAGGACGCTGTCATAGCCTGTCAATGACGTTGAATACCAGCGTATATACGAATGTGAATCGCATCATTGGCTGGAGCAGCCAGTCACCGGTCACTTACTGACTCACACTGCAAAACAGAATGAATTGTTAACGTATTTATTTTAATTTCAATTCAGGTTAGATTTTTTTTGTGTGCAACGCAGATTTTCTGTGCGCAGAGACCGTGCCAGCAGTGCGCGATTGCGCACGCGCGCAGCCTAGAGGGAACATTGGCCATGCGGAAGCCTTCATAGTCAGAAGCTCCTACTTCTCCTTTTCATACTGTATATCTTGAGACCATAAAGCCAGTTTAGAGTCAGAATGGTGGCCCACACTTCACTGTTAGCCTTATTCAACAAATCAAAGACAATCAAATAAAACAGAACACATAAAGATCGTTATCTCATTTTCTACATCTGTGCAAACACAATTAACTTAAAATATAGTCTGAGTATTTTTTGGTGTCTGATAAATACATATCTACATGACACTATGTAACCCTTGTTTCAAACAACATATTGAACATACATAGATGACCGACTTGTGGTCCAACAATAATTTATTGTAAGAAGCAGCAAAACATATTTCTTCACAAATCATATTACTTATTGCCATCCAAAGAAAAATAAAAATTATCATTACAGTTAATTTACATGTTTTATAAAAGAAAACTTTTTTTTTGTAATAAAATGTTTGTCTTTTATCCCAAGTAGGCTTCCTAAAAACTTATTTACCATCTTTTGAATACAGTATAAGTTTTTAATAATTTAAAGTAAACATTATTTGTGTTGTATTTAGACAACAAAAATCATTCAGTCATTCAGTATAAAATAAATGCCACCCCAGAGATGTAATCTCTGCAGCATATACTGGGTTTGCCTTGAGCTTCCTTTACTGGGATGATATGCAAGACATACCCCCTCTGGTATGGAGGGTCAGGAGTGACAAAATGAATAAAATAAATGTGCAATTAAATCATTAATTAAATGTTTAATTAATTAATTAGTTAAATAAAAATATCAATTAATAATTAAATATCCATTCATTTCATTTTAAGGCATTTCAAAAAAATATTTATTCATTTATTTCAAATTTTATTTAATATTCACACATTTAATTAACCTTTTAATGATGTATTTTTTTTATTTTAATTAAAAATTTTATTTTATTTTATTCATTTTGGCAGTCCTGACCCTGCGGCCGTGTTCATTAATTAATTTTAGCTGTCAGCCTCACGCATCAAAGTCGGGGCGGGGTTAATGCTGATCAAGTCAAAACCATTGGTCTGTTCATTGGTCTGGGACTTTGGTCTGGTGGCCATTGTTTTAGTGGGCGTTTCTCAGCACCAAAAACTGACAACTAACTAAACTATACCTTGTTTGTGTGTCACTTTTAATATTTTTAATTAATATATTTAAATATTTTTTTGCTGTGGTTTAATCTCCAAGTATCTGGTCCGTTTGTCAAGATAGTAAAATAAAGTAAAATTTTTATTTATATAGCACCTTTCAAGATAAAAATTACAAAGTGCTTCACAGAAGATAAAACATAAAAATAAAAATCAACCAAAAGCAAGTTTAAAAAGATGAGTTTTTGGTTTTCAGCCTTGTGTGTTGGACAACAAGCAAGCCTGATCACATGACATCAGGGACCTGCTGGGAATGTATGGATGTAAAAGTTCACTGATATATGTTGGTGCTTGTCCATGCAGAGCCCTGAAAGTCAAGGTCAAAACCTTAAAGTGGATTCTGAATTTAATAGAGAGCCAGTGCAGCTGAATCAGCAGGGGTGTGACATGGGAGTACTTGGAGGACTTGGTCAGAAGCTTTGCAGCAGCGTTCTGAACAACTTGCAGATGCTCCAAAGAGGCTTTACATAAACAAGTAAAAAAAGAATTACAATAATCCAGACGAGATGAAACAAATGCATGAATGACAATTTCTAATTGGGAAGGCGATACAAAGGGACTCAGCTTAGCAATGTTTCTCAAGTGATAAAAACAGGAGCGGACCAGAGATTTAACATCCAAAGTCAGGGCTGAGTCAAAAGTTACACCAAGGTTCCTGATAGAAGGTTTGGCAAAAGCAGCAAGTGGAGTCTATTTGCCAAAGTGCTTTGATGATTTTGGTGCTGTTTCCCCAGCCCAGGCAGAGTTGTTAGACACATTCAACACATACAGACTTCAGGATGTTCGACTAATATTTTCATTGTGAATATTAATCATGAGGGTAAACAGGCAAGTCCAGCTGCTGCCTCGGAGCCTTGTATACTATGGAGTGAGGTCAGCATACCGAGGATATCTCTCCATTATCTGGAATCACTGACCCTAACAGTGAGACCAGGATAAACGGTCACTTAAAGCTGGTTATCCCCTCTTTAAGTTAATCCAGGTTTTCCCAGCGGGGTTACATGAAAGTGTTACCAGCATTACCAGCATTGAACTAACCACAACGGTCATTTATGAATCTAATTCATGGGTCATATCGGTGTTCTTCCACAGAAAAAGATCATTATTAGTGCCAACTATTCCAGAGACATGAAAATATATAATATAAAGACCATAAAAATATACCAGTCAAATGCAACACTGTTGTAAAAGAGATGAACGCTTCAGTTTGTTGCAGGTCAAAATGCAACAAATGTGATTTGTGGAACAGTATACTTGGTGTGTGTTCTGCAGCACTTCTCAGCAGCAGATTAGAATCAAACACAACAATATTTATACATTTAATAGATCAAGCATATTCCCATGACAATGGAACGCGCTGTTTGCCCTTCATTTACTGATTTTAGTAAAGGAGGCTTCACACGCCGCCCATATAAAACATATTCCCCCTTCATATCAACACTTGAAACATGCTGTAAATAAAAGACTCAGTAAAAATGTGGCGCTTCCTGCTCATTTTAAATGGAAACGATTAAACCCGCTCCAACAGTTTGAGTTTTTATTCTCTCAGCTGCAGACTCGCTGCTGTTTAAAGGTGTCAGAGTGAATATTAGATATAAAAACAAACATCAAACATTGGCTCAGTCTACGTACACATTTAATATAAGGCCGCAGATATTACAGAGTCTGTGTCTCTGTTTTAAGATCTTATAAATGAAAATTGTTTCCAGCCAACATGAAATGGTAAATAAAGTTTTGTGTATGACTTTATTACTGATGCTCATCAGGGAAACACCCAGGCAATGAGTGATTAAATATTATCATGCACTACTTTTGTTCAGAACCAGTTTTCTGCAGTCAGTCTTCCCGAAAGAGTAACCCCCCGGCAGTTCACAGACTTTTATATGAGAATCTGCATCTAACCAGTCAAAACTGGTGGGGAGAAGCTGCTTGTTTGACCCCGAGCTAAGAGGTGGCCATGATGGATATTAAGTGCTGGTTATCGCCTTTGAAGCTGCCCCCGCACATTTTATACTGATATGTCTGCAGGTTTCTAAGTAATTAATCAATCAGTAAGACACTAAAGCTTCTATTAATCCCAAATAAAAATCAAACCCAACTTAGGGAGTAGGCCACAGCTGCACCTTATAACCAACCTCTGATTAGAGAGCTCGGGGAAAGTTGAATGTTCATGCTGCGTTCACAGACACCATGCAGGAACAGAACATCTACAAAATCTAACCCACTACACATGCACTGGTAACATCATCCCCTAACTTCAATATTATAACTTCCCACTGTCCATGTATCCTTAATGTATCAGCAAATAATTTTTAGTCATGGGAGAAAAAAATTACACTCATGTCAGAAAGGGTCATGTAGGAGGTAGTAGAGCATGTTTTTGATTTGATAGATTTTTACACCTGGCGACCTTCCTGACATAACCTCAAAGGCAATTTGTGCCTCCAGCTAAAGACGAAGTAGCCTTCAGCTCGCCAAGTGCATGTGTAAACCACTACATTATGGAGCCATCAGTTATAAAATTGAAATTCATTTCAATCCATTTTCTTCTGCTTTTCTGGGGCCGGGTTACGAGGGCACCACCCCAAGCAGAAAATCCCAGAACGTCCTCTCCCGAGCGAGCTCCTACATCTGATTTGGGGTAACACAGAGAGGTTCCCAGGCCAGCTGAGAGATATAGTCTGTCCAGCCTGTGCTGGTTTTGCCCTGGGGGCTCTTTCCAGTAAAACATGCCTGGAAGCATGCCTTCCAAATCCCATACATCCAGTCTCACAAACGGCATTCTCTGCTGGGCCATTCAGACAGTCAGCACTGTCCCCCCACACCCTACCCCTGCCTGTCCACCTCACCAATCTGAGCCACAGCCTGAGTAACCCTCAGCAATCAGGCCACTCACAGATGGACTCTATTCAGACCAAGTCTTTTCTTTGCACTACTTCCGAGCACTTTGCGACTATTTTGTTCTCTAGTGAGTGCCTTTCTCTTATTCTTGTATATATTTCTCCTGTTTGCTATTTATTCCTGCTGTCTATATCTATATTTTTTTCCGGCACAGTTGGTGTGGAGAACCCACAATTTTGTTGAACATGTACAATGACAGTAAAGAGCTATTCTATTATATTGTATATTTTTTAAATTTCCAGAGGGCTTAATAAATGCTCAGTTTACAAACAATTAGAATTTTTTGGCAACTATTTCATGGCTCAGACTTTAAAGGGTTAAATATTGACAACTAAACAACTGTAAAAGCACTCATGTCAGAGACAAGTTTGTTGAAGAAAACCCGGCAGTGAGTTTCAGTTTTTAAAGTGAAAAGAGTCCTCAGAGCTTTGCAGTTGCAGCAGTCAGGCAGAAGATAGTTTTGTGTCACCAGATCTTAAAATCTGGGTGGCTAAAACCTTAACTTACTTTTTCTGTGTTCAGATCTGCAGTTCTACTCAGTAAACAAAGCTTGGAGTGATGTATTGCAGCCCTGTCAGAAAGAGAATTCCTCCATGGTTGAAATCTGCAGTGACACAGTGGGTGTTGAAGCTAAAAATCTGCTGCCCCCCAAAAAACCCAGACTCACACACAGGGGTGTGGGTCGGCCTGGAACGATCGATTTTTGAGAACAATCCTGAATGGAAATGGATTTCAGATAGGTAGATAGATACAATGTTCCCTCTAAGCTGTGCGCGTGCGCAATCACGCACTGCTGGCACGGTCTCTGCGCACAGAAAATCTGCGTTGCACACAAAAAAAAAATCTAACCTGAATTGAAATTAAAATAAATACGTTAACAATTCATTCTGTTTTGCAGTGTGAGTCAGTAAGTGACCAGTGACTGGCTGCCCCAGCCAATGATGCAATTCACATTCGTATATATGCAGCTAATCAACGTCGTTGACAGGCTATGACAGCATCCTTATGTGCCGACACCATTTTAGCTAGCAAAGCAGCGTGGCTGATGTGGAGTGAAGCCACATTAATGACAACGTGTAAAACTATTGGAGATGTGAGCAGGACAGACAGAACAATTGACGGAAAAAGTGTGGACTTCATACCAGTTTTTAGTGTTTATAGGCCACGTAAAACCAGAGTTATGATTAAAAATATACATGCAATGTTTATTTTTTATTTTTTCAGAATACTATCGTTGTTTATATTTACTGCGGGAAGAAACGGTAAAAACAGCGTTTTATAAGGAAAACGCTCGAAAGCACTCTCCGCCTGTGAGCAAAGACAAAACCAAACAAAACCCCACCCTTTCCTATTGGTGGAAAAATGAACCATGTCGACCAATCAAAAAAAACATGATATGGCAACATGGCATTTAGATGTTTAGGAAGGGGGGAAGTTTTAGGAGTGACGGCGGTGTTCTGAGATGTGAGAGATTTGCGACGTTTAGCGCAAATCTTGTGTAGTTAGTGTGTAGTGTAGTCAAACGTTTTGTTGTGTGTGTCAGAACAATGAGGCGGCTGCTGAATGTTACAGGTGTTACAGGAGTGATACATCTCCTGTTGTCAGGCCTGAGGTATCAGGCTGTTGTTCTCCTTTATCTCATAGTGGACAGAAATTATTTTTTGGAGTGGCACAAATAATTTGTGTGGCATCAAATTTGATGCAGAACACCTGATTGTTCTGTAAACAGTTTGAAATGTTTATTTAAAAAACCGTCTTGGCTGCATTTTTTGATAAATAGCTGCAAAAAACTTTGTGTTTCCAAAACTCAGGGTTTTTTTTTTTAACTTTGTTTGCTAAACCTGTTTCCAGTGTTGCACTTTGTCTGTTAAACCTGGTATACAGCTGAACTTAGTTTGATTAGAGTTTTGTGACGCTGGCTTGCCTTAGTTAACCCTTAGCTTTTTACTCTTGACTGTTTTTTCTTTATGTATTCATTAGTTGCCCAGTGGTCTGTTGAACAGCCCTGTCGGTTTTCTGTTTAAAGTTTGCAATAAAACCTTTTATTTTGCTCAGTTTTCATGTAGGGGCTTGTGTATGTTACTCCCCTCCTGTTGCCTAGCAGAGGGGGTCGTAACAGGCATTATATGAAGTATCATTAACCCCAATAAAGTGTAATGTTTCAGTAGTATCATACCAAATGAAGTACTAATCTTAGGAAGATTGTTTTGCTTGTAACTGCTTGTAACAGTCTGTACTCAGATTGCGCCACTTATGGGGCCTCACAGCAAGAAACAGGAAACAGCTGGGGGTGAAGGAGTGTTGCAACCATCAGAGAGGGATAAAATTAAATATCGAAACCAGACAAAGGGCTGCAGCTAACTGTCGCTGATGGATGATAAATATACTCTGCTTATGCATACAGGGTGTGTGTGCAGCCTGTTAAATAGTGAAGTTTGTGTACTTCCTTTTTTGAGATTTATCGGACCGCGCTTTGGGTGGTATTGTGTTTGTCTCTCACATATATGTGCTTAAATAAATAATTGTTGTTGACTGGACCTGCTCTGAGTATTGGTTGTTTGTTCTCAGCCCATCATCAAAGAATCGGGACACATGATACAATCTAGTAAGAGTAGTTAGTTGCCTGGACTCATGAAATTCACAGGATCACGCGAGATTTCAAACTGGAGGAAAATCACTGGAGTTATAAGAGGCAAACAACTACACACACACCACATGTATGCTATCGCTATTTACTGTGGTTTAACTTGTCTGGGACAAAAATGTACAGAAAATTCTGCATCAAGCCTTCGAATCATAGCTTTCCTACTTTTGTTAAGCCTGGACTAGTGGTGTGGTGATTAGTGCTGTTGCCTCAGTCCTGGGTTTAAATCCACAACTGGGGTAGTTTGTAGTAGGGTCTCTCTGGGCATTCTGGCTTCCTCCCACAGTTAAGTGTCATACAATTAGATTTAGGTTAACTGGTAATTCTAAATTACCCATAAGTGTGAGTGCAAACAGCTGTTTGTCTCTGTGTGATAGACTGGTGAGCTGTCCAGGGTGTAACCTGCCTCTAAACCTATCACTTTGGAGTTAAGCCCCAGCCCCCCTACAACCTGGATAAAGATAGGAGGATGGAAGTCGTTTTAAATTCATTTGACTTTTATGTTAACCAGACTCTAGACTTTGTTGAACATTATGTAATATGAAGACAACATCTAGTATTTAAGTGACCAAGCAGTATTGAGGTAAAAGTTCTAATAGTTTTAGAATAAAATGACAAAATTGTGAAGGATTCAAATATTCCAACAGCTCAACTTACTTCATCTAAACATGCTCCAATCACGTTTTATCAACACAAAATGCACAGGTTTATTGAAGATGAATAAGTTGTGTTGATTTAACTCAGTTGTTTAAGTTTCTGCCAAAGCAAAACAATTGTGTGCAAAAAATGTCCACTATTGAATTAAGTAAATCCAACATGTTCTTTTATCAGTGCAGAGATGTTGCCACCACAGCAGACCACACCATAAAAAATGGCTGAGGCCACCACAGAGTCATAGAAGGTCTTCAGGAGTGGGCCCTTCACTCCAAACGACCTGAGTCTCCGCAGCAGGTACAGCCTGCTCTGCCCTTTCCTGTAGAGGACTTCAGAATTATGAGTCCAGTCCAGTTCATTGTTCAGATAAACACCAAGGTACCTGTAGCTGTCTACAGCCTCGATGTCCATACTTTAGATGTTCAGTGGTTGCAGTGGAGGATGTTTGTGCCTGCGAAAGTCTACCACCAGCTCCTTGGTTTTACTAGTGTTGATCTGGAGGTAGTTCTGCTGGCATCAGTCCTCAAAGTCATGGGTAAGTTCTCTGTACTCCTTGTCGTCCCCATCAGTGATGAGGCCAACTATTGCAGAGTCATCAGAGAACTTTTGCAGGAAGCACTGGGTGGAGTTGTGGGAGAAGTCTGCAGTGTAGATGGTGAAGAGGAACGGAGCCAGAACTGTTCCCTGTGGGGCCCCCGTACTGCAGACGACCCTGTCCGACACACAGCCCTGAGTGGACTGTGGTCGGTCGGTGAGGTAGTCCAAAATCCAGGTAGTGAGGTGGTGGTCCACTCTTTTGTTTTCCAGCTTGTCCTTCAGGACCTGGATATGTTTCTTCCCTTCTGCGTTTTAAGATAAACATCTTGATACGTTCATATTTCTCAGTTCACTGGAATAATATAGAGGATCTACTTTTTATTTAAACGTTGCCATGGTGCATGAACCAACCGATTTGCCTTTCTGGAACTGAAAACTCAGAGCTGCTGATATGCAGGTTATCCAACAGCTTAAAAACAGTTCCTGGAACCAGTAAGGGCCCTGCAATCCTTGGTCAGTCTTCAGATGCACCCTCATCCTCGCTTTCTGCTCACACACAGGATGTACTTAGTGGCTTAAGGGAAACTAATTAAGGAAAATAGTTACACAGTTGTACACAGAGCAGTTCAGATTATGACTATCTGAGTTCTATCTGAAAACCAGGGAAGTGCAGTACAGAGCAGTGTGACTCAACTTGGTTTTCTGTCTGATGCTGAAAGATAGCAAAGTCAGCTACAGTATTTTGAATCACACTCGTACGCCATAATGTTGTACAGGGTATCATTTTCATGTGCAAATCCCCTAAACACCATGTCAAAATCTCATTTGCCTTTATATAAACACTTCTGAGAAGAGGTGGATAGACTAGTAATTCAACATCTCTATGAACCAATAACAACATCAAAACAGGTTTTCGCACATGACCCCTGGTATTTGCATGTTCTTCAAAAAACCTGCTAACTTATTCCATTCTTATATAACTAAACACACTGTAAGGACTCCAGGGTTAGGTTTCCATGAGGTGGAAGCAGATGTGTTTCCTTTTCTTTGGGAAAAACAAAAAAACATGTCAAGTAATTGTAATGCAAGCTTTCCTGGAAATAAAGACAAATTATACAACAATGACTGGAAGCACATTAGTTATAAATAGATGAAAAATACTCAAGTCTTTTGATCCTGTGAAACAAATATAATATATCATCATGGAAAAAAACATGCTTCATCAGCGGTTTCAGTCTATGTTTCACCCTGAAAGTTAC
Organism: Oreochromis aureus; assembly: GCF_013358895.1. NCBI lineage: Eukaryota > Metazoa > Chordata > Actinopteri > Cichliformes > Cichlidae > Oreochromis > Oreochromis aureus. The sequence continues at coordinate 29,459,622 of NC_052955.1, read as the reverse complement.
ACCTAAAATATATATTCAAAGTATTTTCAATGTTTTGCTCTCGAGTCCCAGATGTTTTTTGAATAGGGTCAAACCTCATAAAAGAATGATTCATTAAAGGGCAAATGCATTCAGGCCTGTAACATGTGACTTCAGCAGCTGTGCTGCAAAGCAGTTGATGTAGTGAATTAATAGTTAAGAGACTTTAAAGTGCAACAATGTGAATTTACACATTAACTCAGAATGTCTGGTGCTCTGGACTCATGTGAGAAGGTCAGTCTAACACCCTGATGTTATTGTACGTTTTATTTTGCCATGTTTATTTTTATTTTACTTTTTTCAAAAATGGTGATGCTTGTTCATCCTTTCATCTCATCCCGCTTGGATTACTGTAGTGCTCTATGGTCTTGTCTGTCTAAATCATCTATTAATCAACTCCAATCTGCCAAAAATGCTGCTGTAAGGCTTTTATTCCACATATTAAAAAATTCTCTCATATCACTCCATTGTTAAAGTGTCTGCATTGTCTTCACTGATAGATTTACATATCAGTTCAAAATCTTCATTCTTTCTTTTGTGGCCTTAGGAGGAGAGGATCCCACTTATATGTCTCCGGTCTACTCCACACCTATTCTTCAAACCAGATCCTGAGGTCCAGAGATCAAAACCTTCCGGTGGATTCCAAACCTTTTGAAACTAAAACTGCAGAACAACGTACCCCTCTGTCTTTGGCCCGTAAACACTGTGGCATCCTTTAAAAAATAGCTGTGAATTAATGTATTTAGAAGGCATTTGAGTAATTTTTTGTGATTTGTGTTGCTTTACGTAATTCGGGTGTGTCCATTTTGTCCACATTTTTATTACCTCTGTAAAGCAATTTGTGACTCGTTCGTATCTTAAAGTGGTATATAAATAAACATTACTCTACTTACTCTTTGAATGTACAAAAACATTTAAGATGTGTACTTGTTTGAATGCCTCTTATTATAACTAAAGCACTTCAACATTGTTGGCAGAGGAGCTGTCTCCTGTTACTGTTGCAGCGTAGACTTATGGAGGGAAAGTTGCCTCAAAAGTGTTGCAAAACCTACGATATGATCCACAAGCATAAACTAAGATTTACAAATATGTACAATCATTTGTGTGTAACCTTTGAGGACTCACAAGTGCGTGCTTCAAGCCACACACAAATACAAGGCAATTTGTTTAGCTTCACGAATCAGATATTTTTTTTCTGTGCACACAAATGTTTTGTCTTGTTTTGGGGACGTGGACATGTCTTTTTCTAAATCAACTAGAAAATGTGATTTACCAATTAGAGAAACTATACAGTAGCCTATAAAGGTTAATATACGATTTAAATAATCTGCTGCTAGATGCTAGGAAAAGTCAGCCAGTGCTCAGCTGCAGATAGGGAACAGCATGGCTGTGAATCAGACTCTGGAGTGAGTATAAACTAACTAATATATGTATATTTTGAATATAATCCAGGTTGCACTTAACACTTTGATGTTAATATTACCATTCTCTAATAACAGAAGGGTTACCTTAATGTTGGGGTAATGAATAATCCTGAACATTCAGGATGGTGCCGTCTACTGTGTAGTGTCTGTAACTTCTACATCTATGTTTTCTAGTAAAGGAGTTATGAGTTCAGTGTATTCAGAAAAAAAATGCAGAAAAGGCAGTGGAGGCCCAGATGTCCCAGTTTTACACTGTGACTTGATCGCAGCTTACATTTGCAGATGATATGTGCCAGGGTGGGCAACTCTAGGCCTCGAGGGCCAGTGTCCTGCAGGTTTTAGATGTGTCCATGATCCAATACAACGGATTCAAATGGCTAAATTACCTCCACAACATGTCCTGAAGTTCTCCAGAGGCCTGGTGATGAACTAATCGTTTGATTCAGGTGTGTCGACCCAGGGTGAGATCTAAAACCTGCAGGGCCCTCGAGGCCTGGAGTTGCCCAACCCTGAGTGACAGCGTTAAATTTGCCTCAAAACCCCACGTGGGCATGCAATGTGATCTGTGCGTATCAGACGATTCGTCCACACATATTTAAGGTTTTGTAAGGGAGCGAGAAGGCAGTTGCGTGTAGTTTTAGACGTTTGTGTGCACAGTGTGTGCTCAGGTATGGATGTATGGATTTGTAAAATAGTTTTAAGTGTGGTCAAATTGCTTCATGTTTGTGTGTGGACTGAACGCCTTCTTCAGTCCACAGACTGTGAGTCCTCAAAGGTTGCACACAAATCATTGTACATATTTGTAATCTTAGTTTACGCTGGCAGGTAGTGAAAAATGCCAACAAGTTCAACATGTAAAGTTGAAATCATGCATGATGCTCAGAGTGATGTCTATTATTAAACAACAGCACAATCTCTCTCAGACTGTTTGCACAGGTGTGCGTGACAGTGCGTAACCATGGTTACCGTGTGATGCCAATAGTCTGTTACTCCAAAACTCTCATGACTTCTAATAAAGGATCTCGGGTTACTCTGTCCTTACAAAGTAAATCAAGCTTAAGATTTCAGAGTAAAAATAACAGCAGGGAAGGTGAAGAAGAAGAAGACAGATTATCAATTTAAAAGGTGCAACAGAAGCAGAAGCTATGAGACCAGAGCTGGACAAATTTTTTTTTTAAAAATGATACTGGCAACACGCAGTCTTGCGTTTTTCTTTTACTACTACTTTTATATATAATATGCATGAATGAAAATCACAAAAAAAAGGCTGGGCGAGGCCCCCAGTGTTTATAAGATCCTAGTCCCTGTATGGTGTGTTGGTGGGCGTGTTTGTATAGTCAAAACAGGGATGAGTTTAATAGCTCCATACAGAGACACAAGTTTACATTTCCCAGTCTATAGCTCTGTTATATTTCAGAGACCAACGGCAAGTTTTCACTGAGAAGGTAAGTTGAAATTAGATTACTAATTACCCACTAATTACCAGAATGTGTGCGTATTTGGTAAATCCTTAAGAACTGCCTTGTAAAATTAACACAAAAAGAACTCGTAGAATGATTAAATGTTTATTATTATTAATTATTAAACACTTTAATATTTCTGTTTAAACATTATGTAAACTGGCAAAATGTCCACAGGGATAGCCTTCATGAGCCTTTTTTTTTTTTACTAAGAATAACTTCTCTGATAGAGTATGGGATAAACTGAAGCCTCGTCTCGAGTTAAAGGTCAAGTTCATATGATTTCATTTGCAGAAGTTTGTCTATTTCATCAGAAGAGACCTGCACAGACAAGCCTTTGTTTGTCAGTGGTATCTGTCTCTGTTTGACTACCAAAGTACTATACTGCCCTATTCAAAGTGCATATTGTCATGTTGTTTGGATGTACCAATATTAACGGTATATTATTTTGCATAAAATCCCATGTGTTTCTGTGAAGGTTCTCACTCATCCAGGTCATCGTAGTCAAAGGAGTTTGCAAAGAAGTTCCATGTGTTCAACTTTCTCTGTTTTTTGTTGTTGTTGGGGTTTTTTGCCTTTTGTGTTTACAGGCCATGGAACTGCTGAGCCCTCTTTCACTACTTTTAGGTATGTTTCTCGCTGAATGATCATTGTTATAAATGTTAAATATGATTTACTTACATTCTAAAATTAACAAATAAACAAATATTTCCTGTTGTTATGGAGCTTACAGCATTTAATTAAAGGGGTGCAAACATTTAAAAAACATGAAAAGTAATGTGAACTGGATATTTGGTGTAGAGCTTTAGTTTATCTACAGTCTATATTGAAAAAGAGTAAAGAAATTCTACGAGTTATTTTCTGCATGGTCTTGAAGAAGATAACACAAAAACATATTTGCCTTTAAAACTTAAATAATTAGAAGTGTAAAAATAATGTGTTTTTTTGTATCTTTAGTGATGTAGTTCTACAGTTATTCATCTTTGCATGCATCTATATCTAAATATACATAAATATACTACTTATATATCAGTACAGTTTTTAGAGATGAACTATAACAGTAATGTGTCTCTGCAGGTTCTCAGTCATCCAGGTCATGGTAGTCTAAGGAGTTTGGAAAGAAAAGCAACTGGACTTTTTAAAGTTTCTTGAAAACTTTCACCTCTTACCTGAGAAGTTCTTCAGCTGAAACATCTTTAAGAAGTCCAGTCACCTTTCTTTCGAAATCTCCTTAGATAACAGTAATGCAGAAACAAATGACTAAATGATACTTACACTGTTGATCTGATCTTATTCTGTTACAGCAACAGTCCAGCTGCACTTTGTTTTCTCTTCCGATGTGTGCCCAAATGCAGGAGATTTAGAAATTGGCAATTTAACTTGGAAACTTGAATGTTGTATGAGCAACAGAAAACAATTCACACTGAAAATTGTGGCTCAAAAATTGGACTCATTGGACTCGATGTACAGCTCAGAAACATGTCCTGGCACCAATTACAGAGAGCGAAAGTGTTTGAATCTCTCTCTAGCGGTAGAAATGGTAAACACTGCAAACCAGCACATTCTTTAAGAAATACTTCACATTATAACAAGATTTTAAGCACACATGCAGTGTTATTTTCTCTGATGAATCTTTATATGTTGGTTTTGTCTATCAGGAATTATAAAGGTCTCTGTAAACCATACAGTTTGTAAGGAAAACTACACTCAGCCTGAATGCCACCCAAATGTCACTTTCAACAATACAGCTGTAAATCTTCCACAACAGTAAGTATGTTTCATGTGTACTCAATTACTGAATACAAAGTTTCAGTATATTTGGTGCCACACATGCTTTAAATAAATCGCCTGTATATTTTCCTTCATAAAAGAAATAGAAATATCTGCTTCAACATGTCATCAAAGAATGGCATGAAAGTAAAGATTAAATTTCAATGTGCTGAGTACCCTGCTGCTAACAGTAAGCTCTACCCAACACATTAAAATTTCTTAAAGACTGCATTTAACAAAGTCACATGGAGTTTATGTACAATATGTGTGCATTACATTTTTAAAACCTCTTGATTCTTGTGTCCAGTCAGTCTACACAGCGAAAGTAAAAGTTGGATTGATGCCTTGGAGGACTGCCAGATGGAACATTTCTCCCTGGTTGAGATCTGTGAAAAGAAAGTAAGGGATGATGTGAAAAGACTGCAAAATAAAACAGACTCAAAGACGGGGGTGTGGATTGGACTGCAAAGGTCCATTTTTGGCTACAGTCCTGAGTGGAAGTGGATTTCAGGGTATAATGTTGTAAATTCACAGTTGAATAGAACGTCGTCCGCCAACTCTGACTTTGACAACCACTGTGGAAAAGTCATCTTTGATAATAAGACAGAAGAAATCAAGTGGTCCAACGCCAACTGCCATGAAAAATTACCATACATTTGTCAAAGTAAGTTGCTGTTTTGTTGTCCAATCAGACTTCTTCACCGTATTTTTATTAAATCTTATTGTTTTTGTTTTTTCTTTCTCTCCAGGAATGAATGAAAAACCTTGTACTGATGATTATACAGAGAAGTCAGGTATATCTACCAAAATGTTTTCTAGCCTTTAGGCATAAATTGACGTTTTACTTTATATTCTGCATCTTTTTTATCTGTGTGACACATGTCACTGTAAGCTGCAATATTTACATATAAGTAGATGTATAAAGGTCAATGGGAAGTTTAAAATGAAGTCATTCCACTCTGCATTTTGATATTTTTGAATTAATATTTGTGTTTTGGGCCACAGAGCTTTTCATTGACATTGAGTGAACTGATAGCACCAAAGAAAACAATACGCAGCGTCTCCAATCATCATCATGTCAAGGTGAGATTCTTGGAGAAGCAGATTGATGACCCAACAACCCCAATGTGTATATATGCTGTTTGTATGTATGTATGTATGCTGTAGTGTTGTGTTTCACAGGAAAACTACTTTGGTTACTATCATTTGCAAGCCTTGTTAAATTACCAGTTCACCCACCACTTCTCAGAAGTACCTGTATTTGTCAAAGACGCTTCTATGTAAAGAGTCGATGTATTATTTTTGTCATTAAAAACTTAAATATCTGGCTAATTTAACCGAGCGGTTATAAGAAACAACATTTTTAAACATTGAATTTGAACTCGCGATTTTCTTTTTCTCTCAAACAAAAAAACTAAAGAATATTCATTCTGTGCTAATAATAAAATGTAAAGTTAACAAAATGCAAACTGTATTTATTTCAGCGATATCTTGATTCAAGAGATAGTGGGGTATACCAATCTGTCACAGACACCATTCACACACCTAGGGTGAAATCTGTCCATATTTACTTTTGACTACTTCTTTTTATGGCCAAGAATGTTACCATGTTGTTGTCAGTTAAACTAATGTGTTGCAAACTATTCGTCCAGCTGTTTGTTTTTAGTAACACTTCTAACTGACCATCACAAACTTTTACCAAACTTCAAAGTATTTACCAGACCTTCAGATTAGCTCAAGAACAGTGCATAGAGACTGTCATGGAATGGGTTTCCATGGCCAAGCAGCTGCATCCATGCCTTATATCACCAAGTGCAAAATGTCAGATGAGGTTGTGTAAAGCACACTGCCAATGGACTCTAGAGCAGTGGAAATGTGTTCTCTGGAGTGATGAATCATGCTTCTCCAACTGGCAATCTGATCAGTGAATCTGGGTTTTGTTCTGACTGTATCGTGGGTAAGAAAGAATGCTTCAGCATACCAAAACGTTTTGGACAATTTCATGCTCCCAACTTTGTGGAAACAGTTTGGGGATGGCTCCTTCCTGTTCCAACATGACTGCACACTAGTGCACAAACTTGACTGGTCTACACAGAGTCCTGACCCTCACCCTGAACACCTTTGGGGTGGATTACAGCAGAGACTGTGAGCCTGGCCTTCTTGTCCATTATCAGTGTCTGGCCTCACAATTGCTTGCATGATCAGAATTTACCATAAACACTCTTAAACTCTCCAGAAAGCCTTCCCAGAAGAGTTGAAGATGTTATAGCTACAAAGAATGGGCCAACATATTAAAGGATTAGGATTCAACTGTATTGTCATTACACATGTATAAATACAGGGTAACGAAAAAAAAACCCATTAAAAATGAGATGCCACTCAAGTATATGTGTAATCATTGTTACCATCCGGGTTGTTGTACTGAGTGTAGTTAAAACTTTACAACAGCGTAGGCACAGGTCAAAATCATGCAAGAGGAAAAAAACTACTACTAAATACTGTGATACTTTGAAATTGTTTGTTTTATGGATCTGTTTCGATCGCTGTATAGAATGGGAACTATATCGATTTCCTTAAGGTGAAAAGTCAGTGTCAGTTATTGAAAGCATTAAGCTGAGGGTTAATGCAGCAGCAGAAATCATGTGGTGGTGAATGAACTGGTTATTTATTACCAGCTTCTCTACCTGACGACATAAGGAGACTTTTTTCAGTATACCTTGGTTACATACCTAATTTGTTTATAAGATAAAAATAAAAATTCAGGATATATTTGCTTCCTGTTTGACTAGGAACACTCTCTAACAGTAACATCACTGTATGTGGAAACAGAGACGTTTTCTTTTTGGGAAAAAATGAGAAAATAGGACAAATATAATAATATAATAAAGACCAAGTGGAAAAATAACTTTTACTTACAGAAGGAATAAATATTTTAAAAGCTGTTCATCTGGTAACCTGGCTAAGAAGATCTTAAAACCTTCAGATTTTAACAACTACAGTTTAAGAGCAAACGCTGAGTTATTGTGCTGTGCATTCATGAAACAGGTTGGAGGGGATGACTGATCACAGGAAAACCTCCATTTAAACAAATATACTAATAATGTGTAACAAAAAAAACATTTTTTGCGGATTTTTTTGCTTTAACAACATTTAAACAACATTTAAAATCAAAATGTTTTCTATATCAGTCAAATTGATTCACCTTATTAAGTTTGTAACATTGCACATCCACAGTACCTTAGAGGGGGAAAAAAAGCAACATTATTCCATTTGAGGAAGATGAGAACACATTTGTGTTTATTTAATCAAAACTATGATAATATAAAGAGCAATATAAAAAGTCTCTCCTGCCGGCATTTCTCTGAGTTATCATTCTGGAGAAAGACAGCAAGCCAGAGGACAGTGGGGAGGTTTATTCAAACACTTTGGATATTTAACAATCATCTCTGCAAAAACTGGAAGCACTGAAGGTGAACTTTTTATTTATAAACTCTTAATATGACGATCAATTCCTTATCAGTTTTCTACCTTTCTTTTCTTTTGCATGTTACAGACCATGGCACATCTGATTCATCTATCATTACTGCTAGGTATGTTTACAACGTACAGGTCAATACCTAAATGCAAACTGTAGTCAGGCCTGATGTGATCTTCCTGTGTTACAGCAGTGAGCCAGCTGCCCTGTGTTTCAGCCATACGAGACTTTCCAGATGGAGGAATCAAATTTACTCCCTATCATCTGTGCCCTGTTGGAGGGAATATTACACACGACTGCAATTGCACAGCTGGCAAGTGGATATGGAAATTTAAATGTTGTGGGCCCACTGTTAACCAAGTCACACTGGAAGCAACTGCCACAGCCAATTACACTGAGACAGAGGACTGTACTAATAAACAGAGATGGGCAGTAATGCGTTACTTGTAACGCGTTACTGTAATCTGATTACTTTTTTCAAGTAACGAGTAATGTAAGGGATTACTATTGCAAAAACGGTAATTAGATTACCGTTACTTTCACGTAGGAACGCTGCGTTACTGCGTTACTAAAACCGTGATTTTTTGCGAGAATGTCTCATGACAGTGACGTAAGCGAGTGCGACGTTCATCACAACAGCTGTCTGCAGATCAACAATGGATAATATATCGAGTGCAGGAGAGAGTATGAGCGTGCAGTGTTTAAAGCGTGGAAGTACTGACCTTACTTTGAGTTTGATTCCATAAAAAGTGACAAAAACATTAGTGTCCATTGTGCGTAGGAAGAAAACTTCTTTTTACAGCGAAAAAACCCCCTAAACTTCCAAGCAAGCAGCGAGTGTGCTACGACGTAATGTGAAACTCACAGAGAAACTCGCGGATTCTTCCACTGACCGCCGCGGCACACCTGCACCAGGGTAAACCTCCGCCTAACCCACTCCTGCTTTACAGGTGAAAATAGAGCAACAGGACCGCTAGTCTTTGATTTTATTTATTTTCTGCTGTGTTTTACTTTCATCTATTTGAAAGAGTGAGTGTAAACACAAAAAAATATTTTATTTTATGTGCTGGAATGTGCAGAAAATAGGTTTAAATGTTAAACAAATTTCTTCCAGTCAGAGAATGTTGCATATAATTAAGTTTTTGCTTGATGCATAAAGTTAAAAGATTTAAAGTTTTAAGAAGAGACTTTTCCATTTGATTACATTTTGTATGATGGATTATGCAGAAAAAGTAGAATTGGGCTGAAAGATCTATCGCTTTATCACCTATTCAGGTTGTAAATCGTGTTTTTAAAAAGTAACTAAGTAACTAAGTAATTAATTACTTTTGAAAATAAGTAATCAGTAAAGTAACGGGATTACTTTTTGGGGGAAGTAATCAGTAATTAGTAACTGATTACTTTTTTCAAGTAACTTGACCAACACTGCTAATAAATGCCGTAAAATCACATACAAAACAAAAATGTTTGTTTTGTCTGTGGAGGTAGAAAATGGTAAGAAATCTAAAATTCACAACACATTAAAAATGATTTTATCGCTGGCTTAAAGTCGGCTGACTGACTTTAAAATGAAATCTAAGAACTTTAAAACCTGATGCATATTGCTGTAGATGAGCATTCATGTGTTTTGTTTCCATGTACCAGGGTATTTAAAGCATACGAGTGATAATAAGGTCATTTGTGAATCTTGCTCTGCAACTTCAACTACTGCCGGCACAAAATGTAACAGCTTTAAAAAAGAAGTAAATATACTTATATCAGTTTTTAAATATAATGATGAAGAAAATGCAGATTGGTACCTCATAGGCAAAATCATGTTTGTCACATACTTTTAAAACAGCTTTCTGTTTTCTTCAACAGACAAAAGATTCATATCTCGGTTCCTAAGCGAGACCAAAACACAGTAAAGCTCACCTTTAAGAATTTTCGTCAACAACACCGCATCAGGGACTGTATAGAGCAAGGGCGTAGATTTGGTTTTGGCATTGGTGGGGACGGATGATTCAACCACTGAACTCTGCCCTGTTTCTTTGTTTCTACTTTTTGTCTTTGCTTCTTGATAAAAAAGGAGAAATATACTTGCCTACATATGCTATTCTACATGCTTTTAAACCATTTAAAATTACAATTCATAGTTTTATATGTGAATTATATAATGTTAAATTACTATTAAACAAATGACTGACTAAGTATTTTAGACTTTAGTTTACTTCAGCCATATTCCATAGAAATCAGGTATCATAAAAAAATAAAAATAGCTTCAAATACAGTCGTGACAATAAAAGAATATGACTTTAAGGACTTAACAACATCACTTCAGTTATAGTACACCAACATCTCTTATACATTAGCACTAAGGGAACAGTGAATGACCTGATGGTTTTTGTCCATAAAACTACTCATCTAAGATTACCACAAAGTAAAAGATCTCTCAGCAAAATTATGCAACATTTTAGGCACTATTGCCTAGGGCTGCTCAATTAATCGAATTTTAATCTCGATTACGATCTGGGTTTTCAACGATCATTAAAAATGACTGAGCTGATTATTAGCACCTCCCTCGTGCTTTACTCTCGCGCTGCTCCGTGTGGCAAATCGAGCGCACCTCTCTGCGTTTCGAACACGCGTCACAACAATTAAGAGGACCCGAGGGAAGCTCGGAAAGCTACGCAGAAGTTATTTGGAGAGGAGAGGATAATGGCTGCTGAAGAAAGAATGCCGTTGGTTGAAAAGAGAGGTAAAACGACTTCAGTGGTGTGGAAACCAATGTTCCCTCTAAGCTGCGCACGTGCGCAATTGCGCACTGCTGGCACGGTCTTTGCGCACAGAAAATCTGGGTTGCGCACAAAAAAAATCTAACCTGAATTGAAATTAAAATAAAAACTTTAACAATTCTGTTTTGCAGTGTTAGTCAGTAAGTGACTGGCTGCTCCTGTATGGGATTAGAACGATGCCACCTTATCCTATAGTCCAGCCAATAATGCGATTCACATTCGTATATACGCAGCTAATCAACGTCGTTGACAGGCTATGACAGCGTCCTTATGTGCCGACACCGGTGTTTTAGCTAGCAAAGCGGCGTGGCTGATGTGCAGTGAAGCCACGTTAATGACAACGTGTACAACCATTGGAGATATGAGCAGGACAGACGGAACAATTGACGGAAAAAGTGTGGACTTTATACCAGTTTTTAAATTGTGTTGATAGGCCACGTAAAACCAGAGTTATTATGATAAAAATATATGCAATGTTTGGTTTTCTTCCTGAATACTATCGTTGTTTATATTTACTGCGGGAAGAAACGGTGAAAAGGGCGTTTTATAAGGAAAGCGCTCGAAAGCACTCTTCGCCTGTGAGCAAAAACAAAACCAAACCCCCCCCCCCTTTCCTATTGGTCGAAAAAAGTACCGTGTCGACCAATCAAAAAATGATATGGCAACGTGGCATCTAGTTGTTAAGAAACAGGGGGAAGTTTTAGGAGTGACAGCGGTGTTTTGAGATGTGAAAGATTTGAGACGTTTAGCGCAAATCTTGTGTAGTTAGTGTGTAGTGTACTCAATAGTTTTGTTGTGTGTGTCAGAACAATGAGGCGACTGCTGAATGTTACAGGTGTTACAGGAGTGATACATCTCCTGTTGTCAGGCCTGCAGGTATCAGGCTGTTGTTCTCCTTTATCTCATAGTGGACAGAAATTATTTTTTGGAGTGGCACAAATAATTTGTGTGGCATCAGATTTGATGCAGAACAGCTGATTGTTCTGTAAATAGTTTGAAATGTTTATTTAAAAAAATGCCTTGGCTGCATTAAAAAAAAAAAAAAATAGCTGCAAAAAACTTTGTTTCCCAAACTGAGTTACTTTTTTGAAGAAGTAACTATATAATTAATTGCCCAACATTGGTCATTATATATATACTGTATTTTGCAGACAGAGTTACAGGACTCTCTCCCAGACCACAGACTCATAATACAAGTCAGAGCTTTATAAAAAAAAAAAGAAAAGAAAGAAAGTTGTTTTCAAAATTGGAGTTCAAGTTATTTTTACTTCCAATAGTGTTAACATACTACACAGGTCATGAACAGGATTTTTTAAATTTTCATTGTAAGTGGGCTAAAGCAGTTAATTAAAAGTAGTCTAACATAAATGTAAATGTTGTAATTTGATTATTTTAATAAACCATGTAACTTGGATGGATTCGATGCTGGCGTGACCACAGTGCACACGTCTGATGTTGCTCACAGTGATCCAAGGGATCGCTCAGGGAGTTTGTGTTTTCGCTCAGACACGTGAAATATTTGAGGGAACATTGGTGGAAATATTATGGGTCAGACGTGGATCAAATATTGTGCAGTATTTTGAAGTTCACTAAACATAGATGTTTACATTTTTCATTTGTTTTTTATATTGCAAACATTTGCACTGTAATCAGTATTTGCACACTATTTTATATTATTTTTTGACAATCTTTAAAGCCATTATTCAATACATTGTTATTGTTAAATAAATATTGTCAAATAATCGAGATCTCAATTTCAGTGAAAATAATCGTGATTATCATTTTTGCCATAATCGAGCAGCCCTACTATTGCCCCGATCAAATCAGTGAGCTGGGAGTTTTTACTCTAAACATGAACTACTGTTACAGCAACAGACATGGACTACTGGTGCCCCACACAACAACTCAATGTCCACTATGTGAAGGAGCCAAACACATGCCTTCTCCTCTCGTTAACTGAGATAAACTGCTGGCATATTTGTTTTACATCTATACTGTCCAGTCTCCCCTGGTGGACATGGTACAGCCTCTGTAAACTAATATCCTGGCTTGCTCGAGGCTGCCGTTTTCTCTGACAGTTTCAATCAAAATTAGAAAGGCTACTCTGAGACTGAGATAACTAATAGTGCTGCCTGTTGTGCAGTTAGTTTCCAAAACACGTTATTCATGGTTACATACAATTTTAGACTGATGTGGGCCAAAGCCTAGCATAGCCTGTAACGTTATTGTGACGGACACATTGTATGAGTGAACTTGACTTTAAGTGACTTACAGGTTTCTTTGAAAAATACTTTCTTATATCCAGATTCTTCCTTTTTGCTGCCATCCTCGTCTCCTCCTTGCAGGTCCTCGCAGCGCAGGCTTGCCGCTGCTAAAACTAAACAGAGCTCCCTGAAAGGCACAGCCAATCACATTGGCCATATTTGTCACATGAGGTAGGACTCCAGTAGAGAACGTAATTTAACTCTTTCTGCACCGCTGGGTGAGTGAGACGTTGACAGATCTTTTTTTTTTCTTTCTTACAATTGGGTTTGTTTTTCTTTACTCGAAGAGATCAAATTATTGGTGGGGACAATTCAATAATCGCTTGATATTGGTGGGGACATGTCCCTTCCGTCCATGCCAAATCTACGCCCTTGGTATAGAGGCTCACACAGGCAAGTACTTTCATCAGCACAATCAGCCTTTCCTCCAAAGAGCAGCTTTAAGAATTTAATTTGCTACATAGTTTTTCTTTCTCAAACTACAAAGGTAAATTATTGATGTGCAAAACAATGAACTGATGCGTTTTTTTCCACAAGCAAGAAAACAAATACAACATAAGATGAATCTGTAAAAATTATACACATACATGTACACTTACACACTGTATAGTTACAACAAGACTTTTTTTAATGTAAAACTGAAATATGTTTTTAAAGCCTGCATTTTTACTTTTTCTTCTTATGAGCAGGTTCAAATCAAAAGACCTGCAATGTTAATGTTACTACAACACATACAGGTACATCAGGTGGAAATGTTTATATTTCAGCCTGAAAGCAGTCTTGTACTTTTAACATTATGTGAATAAAATAATATGTTAATATATTATAATGCTGTAAACGCAATACTTTAATCTATACAAAACATCCCCGACTATCAGGCTGAGTCAGCAGAGCTTTGCATAAATAAAGAGACAGCAGGAAATTGTGGCCTGTTGTAGTGTTAGCATGTCTTAAATGTCACTTTGCGTTTTTTGTCTCAAGTTACAAATCTGGAGTTCTACCATGAAAACAAAAGTTGGATTGATGCCTTGGAGCAATGCCAGACAGACTACACCTCCCTGGTTGAAATCACCAACCAAACAGTGAATGATAAAGTGAAAAGTCTGCAAAATGAGACACACTTGCAACAAGGGGTTTGGATTGGCCTGGAACGCTCAGTCTTTGGCAAAGATAGGGAGTGGAGGTGGATTTCAAAGTCCAAAGACATTTATCCTGAGTGGAACAGAAGCATAGCTGACTCAAATAACCACTGTGCAAAGATGATCCTGACTGAGAAACAAGTAATTAAGCTGCTGGATGCCAACTGCCATGACAGACTACCTTTCATCTGTCAAGGTGAGCATTAAAGAACAGTCTGGTATAATATAATATATAATATATATATAATCTTTCTTTCTTTTTTCCATTTAAAAAAGAGACTTGGCCATAATGATGTTGATGCAAAAACTTATATTATTTCAGAAGAAGCTTCTGCTTTCAGGCTGTAAGACTAATATTTTTTTGGGATATTAACTTTTAATTAATATTGGGGTTTGGGGTTTTTTTGGGGGGGGTTTTGTTTTTTACATATCTTGGAGAAGAGCCCTCGTGACCTCTACTCACAGCAACAGGAAAACTCTGGATTCAGTCATCAACAACTGCAGGACCTGTGCTTTTGTCAAAAACAAAACATCTGCGGTCCAGACATTGAACTGTTGTCATGGAGACATGTCAAATAATGTGCCAGAAAGGGTGTAATCATTGTATAGCATATATCTTTAATGACTTGAAAAAAAACATGAATTGGGATTTTCTTTCTCTAATTCACACCAGGATGAAATTATACAAATCAGTTCAAAGAAATCACTAAAAACACGAAATTACCATACCATTCATGCCCACAGTGAGTGAGTGTAAACTTCTGGCTACAGCTCTATGTGTAACTCTCGTAGTTAAGCTTTGTTGTCATTTCTCTAAGTAGTCTTCAGGAATAGTTCTCCAAGCGTCTTGAAGGACATCCAAAGCTCTTCTTTCTTTCCTCTTTCTTAATGACACGATACTGTTCATCTGCTGCTGTAGGGGCCTGCCACTTCTTTTCTTCATTTGTCTGGTTTCTTCAATATTGTTAAGGACACACCACACGCCATGTCCAGATTTTCTAACATTGCAGCTAACAGCTCTTGTTGGTTCAAAAATACTATTTTATGCCTGTAACTGTGCTATCTTTGGCCTGTCCAATTTAAGGCCAGAGGGCAGCTTGCACATATTATCAGTGTGGTTTTTCATTATGAGTTTATTGGCTTGGTCAAAAGACTGTTTGATCTTTTGATTGTCTTCCCAACTGTTTCTGTGGGTCACATCTGTTCCTGGAAATCAGCTCAGTGGTAACTGAGAGCTTTGCATGATTAGAGCCAGAGCAGTGAGTAGCTGTGGCACAGGAGAAGTACAGGGGAGTAGGTGAGTGGGCTTCTGGCACTGACATTCTTTCAGCACAAAGTGCTACAGTGTATGTATATATTATAGGCACCCATATGTAAAGGTTTTGTTAGCAGAAAACAGAAATACAATTTGCTTTGCCAAACAACTTAGTTTTTAACTTTTCCCCGGTTCATGCTTGTTGTCACGTCACCATTCTATAACTGTATTTCTTTTGCTGACAATTGTATTTCCTGCTTTTTTACTGCTGTAACCCACAAATGCGGCTCGTCTGTGAAGCACTTTGTTGCACTTGAGACTTTTAAATGTGCTATAGAAATAAAATTGAAACTGAAACTGAACTGAAATTGCTTTATGTTTATTTAGACTTGGTTGTTTTGATAATGGTATCATGGTATGAGTGATACAGAGGGAGTACATGATGCTGTATTTTATTTTGGGTTTCAGGGTTTTTCCTTTGTTCCATTAAGAACTTTGTTAATAAATGTCGCATTTGAGTTTGCAGTGCTCAAACTCCCGTCTCAAACCTGCTTCTTCAAACATCCCAAAACATTTTCTGCTCATAAATACAAGGTTGTGCTGTTTTTCATATATTTGAGTAAAATCAGCAATAGTTAGTGTATAAACACAATAGCCATAGAAACCATCTGAAATATGAAAAACAACGTATTTACTTATAATGAATATTTAATATCTCATTTTTTATTTAAAAATATGTGTGTAAATAAGAAATAAAATGACTTAGTGCTCTACCAGTCAGACAGGAGTCAACATATATTTTAAAAGCAGTGGGGATGAAAGATTTCCTTTAATGATGCTTATTACAGCAGAGTTGAACAAGCCTCCTGCTGACATAATACTAATAATAATAATACTACTACTAATACTACTAATCATCATCATCATCATCATCATCATATGTTTAACCAGTAAGACAATGCAGCAGATGTAATGTGTTAGCGGTTTGTACAAAATCTCTGCATGGGGGTACAGAGTGGTTTCCAATCTGCTACCCTGCTCCAGTTTTCCTTGCCAACCAAGGCAGACTGAGTACAGCTGATACACTTTGTACCTTTTCCATTGCCACAAAAAAGCGATTTCTTCCAGAACAGAACTTGCTTAAATTGTCATCTGTCTTCCCAAAATCTGCCACCATCTCTTTCAGTTTTAAGTGACTGTAAACTCACCACTCCAAATAGTGATCCACAAGTTCCCTGTACTGTCTCCTTCCCACATCTGGCAAATCCCACAGCTGCAGACTTATCCAAGAATCTCTAACCCCTGTGAGTTATACTGGAAGTCAGGAGTGTACAGGGTGAAGAGAAAAGGTGAGAGTACAGTCATCCATGGTGCTCCTGTGCTGTGGCACACACACTGTACAGTATATACATTGTTTCAATATTTTAAAACAAAGTGTTTTACCAGGCCCCCTGGTGGTTATCGAATGTACTGCAGTTGAGCCGTAATAATAGCAGAAATTCAATTTGAAATAATGGACAGTCACAAATTTATATAAATGTATTTATTTATATTAAAACTAAATTAAAACTGGTAATAAGACTTGGTTAGTTTGTGATATTACTCACTACTCTGACCTAAATTTATTAATTTTGTCTCTCACTGGAAGGTGAGTCACACATTGACCCTAACACTTATGAGAAGTTTATGTTTTATAATTATAATTACAATTAATTTTATTGTTTCAAACTGCGTTAAAATCAGTCAGATCAAAAAAGGTTGTGCTCTACCAGATACTTCGATCCATAATCAAAGTCAAAGTCAGTTTTATTTGTCAATTTCTTCAGATGTACTTGCCATACAAAGGAATTGAAATTACGTTTCACACTGTCCCATGCATAGACATAGACAACAATAAAGTGCAGATGCACAACATTTAGGTAACATACAGGATATAACAAGACAGGACCTAACATATAATAAAGTGTTCCACAGTGTGCCCTGGAAAGTAGTGTACTAGTCTACTTGAGGTAGTCCCAGGTTGTGGTTGGTAAGTGTTTTTGTTTTAATGCAGCATAAGACTGTAGCAGCAGTAATAGTAATATAAATAATATAAATAGTGCTAAAAAAAATACTAAAAATATATAGCAGCAGGTGTGTGCAACTGTAATGCAGAGGTAGTTGTTTCCAGTCAGGAATGTAGAGAGTGTTTCCTTGTTGTGGAGTGTGTGTGTGTGTGTGGGGGGGGGGGTGTAGAGTCCAGTCTGTCTTTCTATAGTTCTGCCAATCTGGTGATTCTGCTGGCTGGGAGCCGGGAGGGGAGAGAGTTCAGCAGTCTCACAGCCTGGTGGATGAAGCTGTTGGTGAGCCTGGTAGTGCGGGAGCGGAGACTTCTGTATCTTTTTCCGGAGGGCAGGAGGCTGAACAGACAGTGCGGGGTGGGTTGCATCGTTGACAATTGTGATGGCTTTGCGGGTAAGGCGGGTGGTGTAGATGTCTTGCAGGGAGGGAGTGGTACACCAACTATCCTCTCAGCTGTTCTCACAATGCGTTGTAGAGCTTTCCTGTTATAGTCAGTGCAGCTACCGCCCCACACAGTGATGCAGCTGGAGAGGATGCTTTCAATAGTTCCTCTGTAGAATGTGGTCAGGATCAGAGATGGGCAGTAACGCGTTACTTGTAACGCGTTACTGTAATCTGATTACTTTTTTCAAGTAACGAGTAATGTAAGGGATTACTATTGCAAAAACGGTAATTAGATTACCGTTACTTTCACGTAGGAACGCTGCGTTACTGCGTTACTAAAACCGTGATTTTTTGAGAACGTCTCATGACAGTGGCGTGGCGAGTGCGACGTTCGTGACAACAGCTGTCTGCAGATCATAATATATCGAGTGCGGGACAGAGTGTAGCATGCAGCGTTTAAAGCGTGGAAGTACTGACCTTATTTTGAGTTTGATTCCATAAAAGTGACAAAAACATTAGTGTCCGTTGTGCGTGGAAGAAAACTTCTTTTTACAGCGAAAAAACCCTAAACTTCCAAGCAAGCACCGAGTGTACTACGACGTAATGTGAAATTCACAGAGAAACTCGCGGATTCTTCCACTGACCGCTGCGGCACACCTGCACCAGGGTAAACCTCCTCCGCCTACCCCAGTCCTGCTTTACAGGTGAAAATAGAGCAACAGGACCGCTAGTCTTTGATTTTATTTATTTTCTGCTGTGTTTTACTTGCATCTATTTGAAAGAGTGAGTGTAAACACAAAAAAATATTTTATTTTATGTGCTGGAATGTGCAGAAAATAGGTTTAAATGTTAAACAAATTTCTTCCAGTCAGAGAATGTTGCATATAATTTAATTTTTGCTTGATGCATAAAGTTAAAAGATTAAAACTAATAAAACAAGTTTTAAAAAGAGACTTTTCCATTTGATTACATTTTGTATGATGAATTATGCAGAAAAAGTAGAATTGGGCTGAAAGATCTATCGCTTTATCACCTATTCAGGTTGTAAATCGTGTTTTTAAAAAGTAACTAAGTAACTAAGTAACTAAGTAATCGATTACTTTTGAAAATAAGTAATCAGTAAAGTAACGGGATTACTTTTTGGGGGAAGTAATCAGTAATTAGTAACTGATTACTTTTTTCAAGTAACTTGACCAACACTGGTCAGGATGGGTGGTGGAGCACTTGCCCGCTTGAGTTTGCGCAGGAAGTAGAGGCGCTGTTGTGCTTTCTTGGCCAGTGATGCTGTGTTGGTGGTCCAGGACAGGTCCTCACTGATGTGCACCCCCAGGAACTTGGTGCTGCTCACCCTCTCCACCGCAGCGCCGTCGATGTTCAATGGGGGGTGACAGGTGTGGCCTCTCTGGAAGTTGACAATAACCTCCTTGGTCTTGCTAACATTTAGCAGGAGGTTGTTGTCTCTGCACCACGTGGTCAGGAGCTCAACATCTTTCCTGTAGTGGGTCTCATCGCCCTTGGTGATGAGCCCCACCAGCGTTGTGTCGTCCGCAAACTTCACAAGGTGGTTGGAGCAGTAGGTTGGTGTGCAGTCATGTGTCAGCAGGGTGAAGAGCAGAGGACTGAGCACACAGCCTTGTGGAGCCCCCGTGCTCAGGGTGATGCTGTTTGAGACCTTGTTGCCCACACGCACCGCTTGAGGCCTCTGGCTGAGGAAATCCAGCAGCCATTTGCAATATATTGTAATCATGCATTTCCACCCTCATGCTGATGTAGCCGGATGGGCTACTCGCCTTTCTTTTCTCTCTCGCTCACTTTACTGTTCTCGCTCGCTCTCTCCTGCGCTCGCTCTCGCTGCGCAACTACGTTAATTAGGAACCCACCTGTATATTGATTACAGGGTGGTGTTTACCTGTATAAAGGGAAGCCGGTTTTTCTTGTCGGATTATTCCTCCCGAGCTTCTGGTGCGACACAGCAGTAAATGCTGGCCTATCGGTTAATTTTACGATCGGATCGTGTGACTGCTACAGGTAGGCCTCCTTCTGACCTCTGATTTTTCTCAAAGTCGGTAACTAGTAGTCATATTTTTGCGGCCCGCTACAGCGCGGCTGTTTCTTTTTTTTTACTCCAGCCGTGGTGGAGAGACGCGTGAGTTGCGTCCACCGTGTAGTACAGCGCCTCCAGTTTTGGGGTAAGCCGCTTATATTATAGCTGCTAGTATTTTTAAAGTAGAGAAGATTAAGGTTATCTTTGCCCTTTTTTTTTTTTTGTTTAGGATTTGATTGCTGCCGCACCCTCTCAGGGATAAACTGCCTGATTTTAAGCGAAGAGTTGAGACGCCTGCCTAGCTGCTGTCTTGTCTTGCCTTGTTTTATCTTGTGTTCCGATCTGTTGGTTGTCCAGTTTTGTTCCTGCTGCTTACCTCGCCCCTGGGGGCTTTGGGTCTCACGCTAAGCCCCTTTTGGACTATCGTTTCACTCCAGCTTTCGCGGCGGGTCGGGGCGATCCTCAGCTGCATATTGGGCTGGTGTTACAAAACTGGTACTGCCTCTCCCTTTTTTCCCAGTTGTGGAGAGCTGCACGAGACTGAGTGGGGCTACGGACAATCGGAACCAGCACCAGCTGTGGGCTGGCTCGCAGAGTACAAGTACTTTTAATCTGTGCTCTGTGGTGTGTATGTGGGTGTGTTTTATTGCAGATCTCCGTTTTTCTTTTAATTTCTTTTTTAGTATATAGAGAGCCTGTTTTATGTCCCATGTTTTTATCCTTTTAATGTGTATGTCTTGTGCTTTTATTTCAGCGAACTGAGGATCTACCAGCGGCCGTGGGACCTTACGTGGCGGGTCGTTTTCCACACTTCTTTTGTTGTACAGCACCAGGTGAATAGACTATAGTAGGTTTTTGTGTGGTTTTCTTTTGGTCCACCGCTGCTGGTAAGTCCCAGTTGTGTTTATTTTTATTGTAATTTGGGACACAGTTTTACATTCAGTGCGCTCAGTGTTTTGTTTTTATTTTACATTAATAAATAAAATTGTGTTAATATTTGAGTCGGCCTCAGTGTGCATCCCTGAACCTGTGCAAATGTTGTTGTTTTAATTACATTTCATTTTTAAAGTTCATATTTCCTGGGGGCTAGAATTCCCCCTCAGGTGGCGTTGTCATTTTATTATTTCTTTTATAACCTCGCCGACCACTTGGTCACACTTAGATGCCTCTTTTGAGGTCTAGACACAGAAAGGTATACTTACTCTCAAAGACTTGTATATTAACAGGCAATTTCTGTCATTTACCCAGTTGGAGAACAAGTTCTCTCTCCCTGCGTCACATTTTTTTTTCATTATTTACAGATAAGAAACTATGTTCGTCAGAGTATCCTCAACTTTCCATCTCTTCCGGAAGAGGGGTCAATTTTTACGCTTCTTCTGAGTTCCCAGGATTCTGAAAAGTTTTTGTGAACGCTTTTTCTGAGTATTTGAATTGTAAATCTGACTTTTTGAAGACAAGAGGAGGAGCAGGGTTTACAAATTGGAGATGAGGTGTGTGAGAGGAGTCTGTGTAGGATCCATTCTTGTTCTATAAATTCAAGACATCAGTTAATTCAATTTGAAGTGCTTCACAGACTCAAACTAAATTGCACAGGATTTTTCCTTCTGTTAGTCCTATATGTGATCGTTGTAAACTTGGAGAAAGCTCTCTTACTCATTTATTTTGGACTTGTCCCAAATTGTACAACTATTGGCTGGACATCTCTGCACTGCTCTGACAGTGCAGTGCAGCACCCAGAAAGCTATTTGGCATTGGCAGAGAAGACTTGGCAAGTTATTCAGGAACACAACCCTGGTACTCAACTTTGCTGCTCAACCCACAAATAACCCAAAAATATATTGTTCATACAAATGTGGCACCATTTCTGGGGAAAAACAGACTTTCCAATAATATACAATTTATTGCCAAGAAACATTGTTACAACAAAGAAATAACAGACCAAACATAAATTTCATAACTTTTTATGCTACAGTATTACAAAACAGGCACTTTTGAAAATTCAAAAATAATCATAAGTAAGCAAACATGAATGAAGACTATGTGCTGTCTTAAGACGTTCAAGGACCAATCAGTGTCAATTAGCAGAATGAAAGTGTTTTATGGATAAAATTGTAACTCCTGCGAGAGAAACAGAATGATGTTCTGTATAGTTTCATTTCAATTTAGCCATAAAAATATGACTTTTTAAAAAAATAAAAGCTAGGATAGACTGTTTTGTGTAGAAGATGGTGTAAACACTGCAAATAGTTATTTTCAAAGTTTAGCTCTATTCACTCCAATTCACTGAGGACCATCTTGAAAATGTCCTGAACTGAAGCCATTTTCAGAACTATAACAGGAAGGGAAAAGACTTCTTAGATTGGTTTTGGTGTTTCTGTGTGAAATAAGTAAAAAGTATGAACATAATCGCCATCTAGTGGCAGAGAAAGGGAATTAAAACACTTTCTTGAATGAGCTGCCACAGCAGTGGTTCAATCTTTTACTGTGTTAGGAGTATTCAGATAATTGCGCACACTTTTTTTTTTTTTTTTTTCCACAATGGTAAAACCAAAATTAGGTACATAATTCATAACAAATAAACATGTAAAAGGGATTGATGATATAAAACAGCTCTGTATCAAAGGCAGTGTGGAGTAAGTAGACCTGCTTCTGTTCACTCTGAAGATGAAGCTACTTTAAGAAAACCCTCAGAGTCCCAGAGCTTCTTTCTTCACGCTGCAACCCAGCAGGACATTTCCAGCATCCACACACTCTGACACACACGGTGCTAAAAACACAAAACCGATATTAAAGGAGATATTAATGTGTGTGTGGGGAGGGGGGCTGATTGTAGCATGAAACAGTTTTTTAAAGCTGTTATTTTATCTGTCACTATCATTGCTGTTACCATTCTGAGCACAGAGCCATGAGGCAGCCTTCATAGCCAGAAGCTCCCACTCGTCCTTTGCATCCATCTTGAAACCATGAAGCCAGATCAGAGCCAGAATGGTGGCCCACACTTCACTGCTGGCCTAATTCACCAAATCCAAGACAATAAAATAAAACAGACAGAACACACATTTTACTTTCTACAAGCAGTAATATTAGATATGTTTGTGTACTTCTTTGTCACACGGGGGTCACCAAGGTGGGCAGCTCTGCATATTTGATTTGGCAGATTATTACACTGGATGCTCTTCCTGATGTAATCCCAAACTGTGATATCATAAATGCTCTAAAATAATGTGCTGACATATTTTTTACAAGAACTGATGAGGAAAATAATTTCTGCTGTGTGGTTTCTGGATAATATCAGACGCTGGTGCAGCTCAGTGGGAGGTTAGGAGTGTGATTACCACCAGTGTTTTAGCTTCTGATATGCAGATGTTTATTCTCAGGCTGTGAGGCAGGCCTACATTTACTTTGACTTCAGTGTCCTTGTTTTATGGTGTGTTTTTAATTACATCATGTGGTTTAGTTCAAAATATAGAATAAAATCTGTTTTACAATATCTCACATCATCATTTTGTGTTAATATTTAAATTGACAGCAGCCCACCTTTTCAGGCTTTGACTTTTCCACCTCCTCGTTGGTCTTTCCCAGCGCAGCAGCCAGAGCTGGATCAAGCAGCCAGCAGCCAGACGCCTCCTGCAGGGAGACTAACTGCAGCAAAGGGTCTCTGGGTGGCTGCTCAGGCACAGCAGCTGGAAAATCAAAGATGAAACAAAAACAAAACCTGATTATGGTGCTAGATAAACTGGCAGCATCACACATTAGTTACTGTGGTTTTAATGAATACCATCTGAAGGCAATCAAACTGATGAAATGAAAGGTTGAAACGATGTAAAGTATGTGTTTCACATGTTTTAAAGAAAAAATATATGGCCAATGTATTAAATTAATTTAATCTGATTTATTAGAATATAAAACTAAAACTTTATTCAGTGAGAAAAAACTGGATCTCATTATCAAAGCAACTGAACTAAACATTGTTATACAGTCACTTCCACTTAGCTTTAAATTTCCTTCATATCTACCAAGACAATGCGTGCTTCTTTTATTTTCTTATTATATTCTAACCCAGCAAATTATAACTGATGGTGTTACACACAATAAGAAAAAAAGAATTTCCATCAGTTGACCTTTTGAAAAAACACACCTGCTAATTAAAACTAAATACATGCTCTCATTTTGTTTTTTACTTACATTTTCTTGACTGGTTTTCTTCTTCCATCATCGGGAATCCATCTGAATTGGTAAAGACACACACACACACACACACACACACAAATGTCTTTGAGGTAATTACAGAGAATTCCTTAGCAATAGTATCTGAATGCATAGTTTTCTCAAAAACAGTCATATTCCAAGAAAAAAAATCATAACCTTTTCACTTCCTGATTTCTTACAATGTTAAAACAGTGCACTGCTGTGCTGCTCTGCCCTTAGCATACACACTCCATGATAATATTCTTTTGGCTGTCAGAGGCACAAAGATTCCCCTGACATACATGTTGCTATGGACCACCATACCAGCTCATGTAATAGCTCACATCATTTCCTCTGTGTTTAACAGTCTGTGTATTCACAGAAACGGCCAAATTAAAAGTACAAAATATCACATTCATGAAAGCTGGTTTGGCTGTATTTACTCTTTTTATTGCTTGTTTGCTGCTCTAACTGCATATGTAATGAAAATGACAATTACTTTTGAGGACTTACATGTGCATGTTCAGTCCACACACTAAACCACACCTAAAACTATTATCCGAATGTGTACATCCTAACCTGAATAAATACTGAGTTTAAGTTCAGCCAACAAATCAGATTTCAATTTTGACCTTCAAAAACCTTTCTGAGCGTACAAATCTGTAAAACTACATGTAACATCTCTCTCGCTTGTTCGCAAAACCTTACATGTGTGGACGAATCAGCTGATACACACAGAACAAATTGCATGCCCACGTGGGGTTTTGAGACAAATTTAACGCCATCAGCTTCTCACACATCCACAAATGTAAGCTGCGTTCAAATCTTTTTGTAAATACACAGAACAACTTATAACCCCTTTATTAGAAAACATCGATTTACCAAATACATAATTATAATTCATTTAAAGGGTTTTCTTCCCAGAGTGCAATGCAATATGTGTTCAGAATTATTCACATCATCAACATTAATGTTAGCCTGCTGTTATTAGAGAATGGTAAGATCAACATTAGAGTGTTAGTCCATACTATTTATTTTTATTATTCTATTTTTTTTTAAGAAAATGAAATGTCCACTTTATTTGAAAAAACAAACAAAAACAAATCCGCAGGTCTACAAGGCCAGATGTTCTTTTGGATCATATCGTACACATTTGCAACACTTTGAAACATATTTCTCTCCATACATATGTTACTTATACACATACATGTATGGAGGTCAACAATATGTGATGACTACTGTATGAATACAAATGCCTATATATTTGTTTAACTTTCACAAAGGGTTTTGCTTACTCCTGTTATGTACAACTCCTCCAAAGCTATGTCCTACATCACGATGTTAAAATCATAAAAGAATGGATGGCACGAGATGAAGACAGTACATATGAACTATTCAAATTCATCGTGTTATATAAAACAAAATATCATTCTCGACCACCCTACATCTCCCATTTAGACCTTAGGACTTCCAGGCCATAGTTGGCACAGATGTTTCTGTATGGTACGCTGACCACTTGGTTATGGCAGTCCATGTATGCCCTGCCTGTTAGCATCTTGCTGGGTGTGCTGGATTGTCTCGGGGGCATCTTTACACAGCCTGCACCTGGGGTCATGCCTGGTGTGATATGTGTGAAATTCCTCTGTCATTGCTGAATATCCCGGTGGTGTGGATCAGTGAATTGATGTCTCGTTCACTCTTGGCCTACAGCTTGATGTCATCCATGCACAGGAGGTGGCTGACGATTGCTCCATTCTGTAGTCGGTATCTGTAGCCAGTTTTGTCAATGATCTCACTGAGGGGGTTCAGGCCTAAGCAGACCAGCAGTGGGGACAGCACATCCATCTCCGTGGTCGATCCCGCACCTGATGGTGACTTGTGCTTTTGGCTTGAAGTTAGCCTCTAGTGTTGTTTGCCACATCCACATAGAGTTCCCGATGAAGGCTCTTAGGGTCCTGTTGATCTTGTACAGTTCTAGGCATTCCAGGATCTGAGTGTGGGGCTTGGTCAGCCGAGTCTTGCAGTCTCTATCAGTAGGTGGTGTTTTGTGCCTCTGGTATTCATGCCAATTCCCTTTTGTGCCCCGCTTATGTATTGAGACATGTGCTTATTCATCTTAGCCGCTATGATGCCTGAACAGGAGCTTCCATGTGGTACTGATGCAGGTTATGTCCAATAGTTGGATGGGACCGGTCCCTTCTACAAACAGCTACACATTTACATAGATGTACAGATGTGTCATTTAGGTTTTACTTACCTGTTTCAGTGTCCTCATACATCACCATGGAGGCATACACTATAATGTAAAAAATAGAGTCAGTACATTTGATAAGAATTTGTTAAAGAAGACTAAATTACTGATTTGTTGATATACAAATACAAAACAAATAGTATAAAAGTATTTAAATGTATATCACTGTCACTTTTCTAATTAGAATTTTGATTTTTTGTAACAAATATTTTAAAGTCAATGTCATTTTTTGCTTTTGGTTCGTCTGAACCTCACTCAGATATTCTGCTCTGAAATTTATTGTTGTACCCTGTTTATTGGTAAATGGCCTGTATTTGTATAGCGCTTTACTCAGTCCCTAAGGACCCCAAAGCGCTTCACACTACATTCAGTCATTCACCCATTCACACACACATTCACACACTGGTGACGGCAAGCTACATTGTAGCCACAGCTGCCCTGGGGCGCACTGACAGAGGCGAGGAAAAATAAAAACTGGCATTACTACAACCTCCATCTTTAAAATTTATAAATCAACCTTAAACAGGCTGAGGTTATCAGGTATCACTCTGAAATTTATTGTTGTACCCCGTTTATTCACATTCATCTGTCTTTATCTTTAAGGAAAGCAAATAACCATGACAACAACAGATTAATATTTCATCTTAACATGTAATGTCTCCATATCATACTAAATTTCTTGCTTCCGAGAGTCTTACAGCAGGTTAGAATATTATCACAATATTTAAACTGTATTTAAATCTACATATTGATAAACATCACCTATATTTAATCATTCAAGTTTGGACACATTGACTCTTTAAAGGGTCTTTTTCATTGTTTTTACTCTTTTGTGCAGTGGACAAGAAAACCTCTTAATTGAAGGAGCGACATGTACAGATACGACCTTCTCTAAGTTTTAATAGGATCACATATTTATTATATTCTATTTCTAATTATTTACTAATTAAAAAAGGAATTGCAGCTAGATTATGATGCTGATATGAAAATGTTGGGAAAATTATTTCGTTTGATGTTTCGATCAGTAAGTTCATCCTGACTTGAAACTTATCATAAATGGTAGTATAACTAAAAGCTTGTACATCTTTAGTTACTCACTAAGGATACAGACAATTACAACAACTAAGAAAAGAAGTACTGCAGTAACTGTCCAGTGAATGTTTGACATTTAAGATTTAAAATAAGTCCAAATACAAATATGTTGGATTCTTCTTTTTTTTTTCAGAAATGCACATGTGTGTAGATGTGTGTTGTCATTCAGCCTCTACTTACTTATAGCCTTACGACCTATGTAAAAAAAAATAAAAATTAAAAAATTAAAATCAGATTTAAAGTTTACACAAGGGTGAACTTATTAGAGAAAAATAAAAACTGGCATTGCCACAACCTCCATCTTTAAAGTTTCTTAATCAACCTTAAACAGGCTGAGGTTGTCAGGTACAATTCTCCACTTTGGGACGCAGCCCATTACAAAGGCTATCACAGCAAGTACTGCAGCTATTTGCATATTTCAAGTTAGTTCAAATGAAAATATGTGTTGGTCTCTTCCTTTTAATTTTCAGAAATGCATAGGTGTGTAGATGTATATTATTTCTCAGCTTTTATTTACTACAGTTAGATGGAGCATCAAAATTCACTATGCAAAAAAAAATAAAAATAAAATTCAGGTTGAACATTTACGACAGGCTGAACATATTAGAGAAAAATAAGAACACCACAACCACCATCTTTAACATTCATAAATAAACCTTAAACAGGTTGAGGTTATCAGGTAAAAGTCTTCACTTTGGGACACAGCCCATTACAAAGGCCTTCAAAACCAATACTGCAGCAACTGCAGTGAATGTTTGACATTTAACATTTCAAATAAGTTCAAGTACAAATGTGTTGGTTTGTTTGTTTTTATTTTTAGAAATGCACATGTGTGTAGATGTGTGTTGTCATTAAGCCTCTACTTACGTGGAGCATCCATATGAACTTTGTAAAAAAAGAAAAAAGAAAAAAGAAAAATCAGGATTAAAGTTTACAACAGGGTGAACATATTAGAGAAAAATAAAAATTGGCATTACCACAACCTCCATCTTTAAAATGTATTAATCAACCTTAAATAGGCTGAGGTTATCAGGTAAAAGTCTTCACTTTGGGACACAGCCCATTCAGGGGCGGATCTAGAGAAATTTTCTTAGGGTGGCAAAGAAATCAAATGAGGTGGCAAAATCAAAGCCTTTTTTTCCAAACACATATGCAGGTGGTTACATATGGTTAAAATGATTCCTGAATGAAACCTTCAGTCACTTTATAGCAACATGGAAGACGACAACAGACAGTGCCTCGAACTTTATTAAAGCATTCAGTGTGTTTGGTGAACAAAGTCAGCCTGAGGAGTCAGAGTCAGATCAAGACTCTTCTGAAGAGACCAAAGCAGACTACCTGGACACATTCGCCATCCTGGAGCAAGATAGCGGTCTTGAGTACCAACTTCCACCATATCAAAGGTGTGCATGCCACCTATTAAATTTAGTTGCCACAACAGATGCTGCCAAGGCATTAGAGATGAATGATGCATACAAACGGCTATCACGAGCAGCCTTTGAGAAATGCCAAACAATCTGGAATAAGTCAGGTCGGTCCTACATGGCAGCAGAAATTGTGGAAAGTGAATGCAAGTTCCAGCTCATTCGGCCAAAGCAAACTCGATGGAACTCAACATACATAGCTCTGGAGATCATAAATCAGAAGAAAAGGATGCTATCAGATTTTTTGTGAAGAATTCAAAGTGAAAATGTGAGTTTTATTTCTTATTTCTAAAATGTGACATAAATGACACAGGTGGAAAACAATGCTGGAGCTACCTCGCTTATTTGTTTTTCAAACCTTTTTTTGAATTTTTAAAATGCATGTCCATACTTGGCTTCTTCCAGTGATCTTCCAGCTGAAAGCTGAACTCAGCAGACTGGAGACCACCAAAATGTGTCTCCCACTCATCAGAGCCATTCAGGATGGTGTCCAAAAGCGCTTTGGTGGGATGATGGAAGACCCTGAACCGATTGCTGCTGCAATCCTTCTCCTGAAGTTAAAGTCCACCTGGACTGAGAGGCCTGATATCATAGAAACAGGTCTGATTTCATAATTTAATATCATGCCGTAATCAGTTGTTTCTTATGAATTTCAATAATTAATTAACTAAATTAACTATTAATTAAATAAAGTACAATAACATGCACCTTTCTAAACAAATTGTAGTTTTTGTAATTCATGCACTATAATAAACTCTTGTTGCCTCATTTATCCAAAAATAAATATCAGAAATATTTAATGTGTTGTGTATTTGTCATTCAACAGGTCTGATTTATCTGAGACAACGCCTTGACCAGATGGCAGAGGCTGGGGTGGAGCAAGTCAAGCAACACTCATCAGATGAAGAAGACTTCTTCTTTTCAATGAAGTCCAAAAGGCCACAAGGTATATGGGTACCTTGCGTGTATCTCAGGCAAGATGGATCTGCTGAATTCATTTCCACACATCAAAAAACTGCCTGCGAGCGTCTCTTTAACTGTGCTGAACTACTGTTCACTGTAAAGCGAGCAAGGATGAACTCTACTAACTTTGAAAATCAACTGCTCCTCAAAATTAACAGGAGGTTCAGAGAGTAACACTCTAGGATGGACACAAAGGAACTTTAATTTAGAGGTACAGTAGGGCAGAGCCAAGTTTAAAAAATTAAAAAACATTTTTATAGCAGCTACCGTACAGTTCAGTTCAGTACTTGTTCTCTTACTTGACAGTTTAGAATAAACTCATGTAAAAGAATTATATGGTTTTGTATTGAAAACACTGTGATACCTGACAGTTTGGTTGGTTGGTACTATTGCAGTTTAAATGCCACTGCACTTTAATTTGTAAAGCTTTTCTTTTAATTAAAAAACAACTACTTTGACATTTATACCACATTGTCTGTTTTGCACTACTCAGAAGAGGCTGTCCTCCTGCTCACAAAAAAGTAACTATGTAACTTTGTACATTTTAAATTAGCTACTCTGAAACGAACTGGGGGGCTCTGTCTGAGGTAATGTCCACGGGGGTGCCGAAACGCACAAACCAAGATTACAAAAACCCTTGCTGCTGTAGTGGACACCAGGGGGACTGCCTCCGGCCACCAGGTGGTGCGGTCAGCAATAGTCAAAAGGTACGTAAAACCTTGTGACTGCGGCAGGGAACCCACCATATCAACATGCACATTATCCAAACATTCGCTGGACATGAAGAACTGCTCCAGGGGTGCCTTGGTGTGTTTATGAACCTTCACGTACTAGCATAGAATGCATTTCTTCACCAATTTGCGAAGGCCTGGCCAAGCAAACTTAGAGCTGACCAGTTTATCAGAGGCACAGACCCCTGGATGAGAGAGAGCATGTAATGAGTTAAACCCCCATGAAACAGGAACTGTTGGGTGAGGGCGGCCGGTGGAAACGTCACATACCAGGAGAGGACCACCGTACTGCACGGTCTGTCCTCCAGCATGAGGCCCATCTGCACAGATTCAAGCGCGAGGATGTCTGGGTCACCGGTCTGAACGGCAGCCATGGCGGAGTAGTCCATGCCGACAAACATGGGAGAAACCAGTGCACGGGACAAACAGTCAGTTTGGACTTACCAGCCACGTGCTGAATGTCCGTGGTAAACTAAGAAATGGCTGCAAACTGGCACTGCTTGCGCGCACTCCATGGGTCAGAAACTTTGGACAAGGGTTTGTGGTCCACAGGGTTTGTGGTCCACAAGGACATGCCACTTCTCTGTGGCATGTCTTTGGAATAGTCTCCCCTTAAATATTAGATCTTCACAAAGACTTGATCAATTTAAATCGCTACTTAAGACACATTTTTATGCCCTGGCTTTTAACACACTATGACCCAAGCATCTTGGTCTTATTTTAATAGTCCTAGTTATTGTTTTAAATTGTTATTATTGTTTTACATTGTCTCTTTTGTAAAACAATTGCATTTGTCATGACACAATATATTCAGTTTTAGCATTTATATTCACTGTTAACTGTAACTACGCTCAAAGTGCTATTTTAATAAACAGCACTGTCATTTGCCACCCCATGCCACCAGGGGCGGATCTAGAAGGGTGGCATGGGGTGGCAACTGCCACCCTAAAATGATCCCTTGCCACCCCAAGTGCCACCCCAGTTTTGCATATGACAGTGTTGTTTATTAAAGTAAGATAGCATTAACAGTTTGAGCGTAGTTACAGTCAACAGTGAATATAAATGCTAAAACTGAAGATATTGCATAGTGTCCCCCCCCTGCACCATTAACAAATGGTTCAGCCCATAGCAGGACCGGCTTTTTTCTTGTTTTCAGTAGCAAGCGATGTTTATGATTGTGCCAGAGCACATTTTGAACAGCACTATGGGAATTTCGGATTTTACACAGGTGGTTGGATGTTACACTCTGGAAATGGAAGGAAGGTGAGTGTTATTAACCCTCTGTGGTCCACGCACACGCTGCACCTCCAAATCACATGACTGATTTAAGCTGACACAGCAACAAGCTGCAGCCACGCTGAATCTCTATTTCAGCCCACATTGAAAGTTCGGACTTCAAAGTTTTTAAATTTTAATTACAGGCCAGTAAATCCAGAGTTATGATAATATATATAAGCCACGCTTTTTTCTAAATACTGTCGTCACGTTTTTTATGTGTGTGTGTATTTTAAGCGTTTTCTAAGGACAGCGCGAAAACAGTAAAGAAAGGAAAAGAAGCCACCTCTTTCCTATCGGTGGCAAAATGTAACATGTCAACCAATTTAAAAAAAAGTCAACACGTGAGATTTGGTTGTTTAGGGAGAGGGGAGAGTTTTTAGAGTGACGGTAACGGCAGCGAGACAGAGCGAGCGAGTGAGAGACAGAGAGAGAGAGTGAGCGAGAGAGTTTTTAGATGTGGGAGATTTGTGACGTTTAGTGTGGAGTGTATACTTAGTGTGTTGTGTTGTCTTGTGTAGTCGTTTTGTTTTGTGTGTCAGTGAGGGCACTAATGAATGTCACTAAGGCACATTTGCAATGTAAACACTGTCACTAAGTAGAAAACCAGCGGAGTGATACACCTCCTCTTGTCAGGCCTGCAGGTTTGTCCCTGTGCTGTTCTGTCTTTTGGTGGAAAAACTTTTTTTTTACTGGCACACATCATTTGTGGGGCATCTTATTGCGAAACCTGATTGTTCTCTCATTTTAGTTTTAGTAATATTTTGAAATGGTTGTACAAAATGAAAGAAACGGCAGGTGTATTGGCTGCATTTTTAGATAAATAGTTGTATATGTTTACAAAATGTACAATTTATATTTGCATTTCAAGTTATAAAAATTTACTCAACATGTCTGTTTTTTTTTTTTTACAGTAAAAAAAAACACTACTAGGATTTTAAGTTCTTTGTGTGATTTCAGATCAGTAATACTAATGCAGTATGTCAGTGAAAAAAACAACTAAATTCAGTTGAGCTGAAAAGAATGATACCAAACAAGGCAAGGGGGAAAAAATAAAATGACACAATTTGAGCATGAAATACAAACGTAAACTCAAAATTAGTCAAAAATGTCCGGTTGTATTTCAGACCTCAGAGATCCAACAAATCATGAAAAATTAGGTTTAAATTTTTGTTCATGACAGTGCAGATTTCTGACATTTTGTGTAATTTAAGCATCTAACAACGTGATTGATTTCTAACAAAAACAGTGAAACTTAAGTTAGACGTGTGTTTGTAAATGAACCGCCCCATGTTGTGTACCTTTCTGGGTTTTATACTTATTGGGCTACATATTTATTTATTATACAGGCTATACAGTACATAAGATCAAAACTCACATGTTTTATGTAACTAAAGTGTGTAATTATGTGGGCTACAGACAATAATTAAGTTATAGACTATATTTATATGAAAAACGTGTATACTTACTGCATTTGAATCATTTTAACCATATGTAACCACCTGCATATGTGTTTGAAAAAAAAGCCTTGATTTTGCCACCCCATTTGATTTCTTTGCCACCCTCTTGCCACCCTAAAAAAATTTCTCTAGAGCCGCCCCTGCATGCCACCCTTCTAGATCTGCCCCTGAGCCCATTACAAAGGCTATCAAAGCAAATACTTCACCTATTTGCATGCAGTATTGCACATTTAACATTTCAAAAAAGTTAAAAAGAAATGTTTTTATTTGTTTGTATTTTTTAATGCACAGATGTGTGATGTACTGTCATCCAGCTTTTATTTACCTGAGAGACATCCCAACTCTCTTCTCTCTCCTATAAACACCGAAGAAAAAACAAAGATCCAGAAATTTTTACTTTTTAACATTCATAGCCTGATATGCAAATATAACACATTTATACATCGTTTGTATTTATACATCATGCTCAAAACTCTAGTTTATATAACTAGTGTTTATTTTTTGTCAGGTTAGATTTTGTGTTACTATGTGGCCATTATGCATCAAGCACTGTCTGCCACAAAACCCCTCAGCCTCAGTTTAAGTTAACATACCCCCCACTAAGGATTAGCTAGCAAAAATAAGTAACTAAATAAACTAGTAAAATAATAGAATTCTAATATTAATGCAGTGCCTCACAGGTAGTTAGTATTAGGTAAGTAGTATTTAAATTGTAAAAGATATTCACCTATATTCTGAAATGTAAACACCCATGAAGGGTTAGTAGTAGTAGTTAAAGTGTAAAATATGTTCACTAATATTCCAAATATAATAACAGCAACATTTCGGCTTGCTTACTCAGGATACAGCCCATTATAATGACTATCAAAGCAAGTACTACTGCAACTGTACACACAGTATTTACTATATAACATTTTGAACAAGTTAAAACAGAAATGTGTTTCTATTTTTTTAGAAAAGCATTGATGTGCAGATGTGTGTTATACTGATATTCAGCTTCTACTTACTCTTATATCGTCCTGAACTCCCTAAAATTCTGAAAGCACCTAGGATGTAAAAAAAAAAAACCAGATGTGGGCCAGGTCTGGCAATGATGACACTATTTATGTTCCTATGTTCCTATTTTAGTTAGAAGACCCAAATGCCATGTTGCAATACTATACTGCTATGGTGGCCAACGTTTCAAATGCAGATTTGACAGGTTTGTGAGTGTACACTTTATCCAAAAGCTGGTGACGGTTTACTCATCTTTGCCACTGATCGGCTGTAGCTCAGGAGGCAGAGCAGGTCACCTACTGATCGGAAGGTTAGTGGTTTGCTCCCTGGCTCCTCCAGTCTGCATGTCAAGAGTGTGAATGTGTATGAAAGTAGTTAGGAAGCACTCAGTTTAGAGAAAGTGTGTGAATGTGACATGTTGTATAGAGCACTTCGTGTAATCTGGGAGAGTAGAAAAGTGCTATATAAGAATCAGTCCATTCATTGTGTGAACAGAGTTTCGTCATGCTACTTTTGCACTATTATGTTCCGGTACATGTTGTTATTACATGGCTTGATTAAGGTACACTTTGGCTGACATCTGGGGCCAGAGCTGAAACTGTTCTGGGCCAGCACAAGGCCAGCAGTGTGTCTGCAACTGGCCCGTGGCTGCACACAACTTACACATGACCCACATACCGCAAAGAATGACGGCCCTTTGGTGGCCCAGCAACTGTGCAGTGAATGTTTGACATTTAACATTTCAAATAAGTTCAAGTACAGTCCCCTGGAGATCCTGGGGATGCTCCCTTGCATGTTAGGAAAAAAAGGTCCAGAAATTTTTACTTTTTAACATTCATAGCCTGATATGCAAATAAACACAAATACACAAACACAAATATACAAACACTGTTTAAAATATATACAATGTTTATCTGCTCAGTCTGGTTGTTCCATTTTCATGTCATAATGTTCCTGACATGTCTGCCACTAAAGTTTCCTCACCTGCATCCTGTTCTCTGATTGGTCCCTACTGTATTTATACATCATGCTTAAACTCTAGTTTATACAATTAGTCATTTCTAACGTGACCATTATGCATCAAGCACTGTTTCTATTTTTTAGAAATGCATTGATGTGCAGATGTGTTTTATACTGATATTCATCTTCTACTTACTCATATGTCGTCCTGAACTCTTTAATATTGGGAAAGTACCTAGGATGTAAAAGAAACGGATCAAAATATTTAATAAGAATCTGTTAAAGGGAAGTAAACATATAAGACAAACACTGCAGTATTTAAAATGTGTAATGTGTAAAATGTGATATGATTTTTGCTACTGAATCTCACGTTTTGCTTTAACCAACTTTTCTTTGTATTTGTTACGACTAGATCCTGTGAACTGACTCTGATAGTCTGCTCTTCAATTTATCATTGTGCTCTTTTCATTCAATTCAATTTTATTTATATAGCACCAAATCACAACAAAAGTCGCCTCAAGGTGCTTTATATTGTACAGTAGATACAGAGAAAAACCCAACAATCATATGATCCCCTATGAGCAAGCACTTTGGAGACAGTGGTAAGGAAAAACTCCCTTTTAACAGGAAGAAACCAGGCTCAGGGAGGGGCAGCCATCTGCTCCGACCGGTTGGGGTGAGAGAAGGAAAAAAGGATAAAGACATGCTGGACATTCAAGATCAGCTATCTTCATCTTCAAACTGTGGCTGACAGAGTTTACTTTTTTATTTTGAAATAAACTCACAGGGTGTTGGAATATTTCTGCGCACAAGAGGTCCTTGAATCACTTCGCTGTTGTCTTTGTTGACAGCAATAAAGGCAGTGAACGAACTGCTCACTCCTGATTGGACACTGAGCTGCACCACCTTCTCCTTCACTCCTCCATCTTGCTGTCCTCTACGATCTCTCTCCTCCATCTCCAGGGAACGAATCAGATTGCGAGCACCCAACCTGTGAAGTGTTAGTCTGCACGCAAGAAGGAAAACATTACAGAGTTGTCATGTCATACGTAATATTGCCAAAAGCTTATTATGCTTAATACTGATCAGAATATAATCAGGTACATTAAATAAGTATGTTAAAGTTGAACTCATATAGTGTGTGTGTGTGTGTGTGTGTGTGTATGTGTGTGTGTGTGTGTGTGTGTGTGTGTGTGTACTTAAGGAAGATAGGAGGGAGTGAGAGACACTGAGCAGCCAGTAATCTCGAAGAATGTCTGACGTCAATTAATGATTTAATGACAAAAACACAGTTTTAAAGAGAAAAGAAGATTTTTACAATGAATTTTAATGTGAGAATGTGTTACAAAGAAATCTACCTGAAATAGAGAACAACATAAACTAGATGAAACACTTCTCTGTGAATCGCTACCTTTTTATGGTGAAGGGGTTTGTGTGTCCCAGGCATCCCAGGGACTATGTTGTCGGAGGTTAGGCTCTCCGATGGCAAATTGGTTCTGGGTGAGGGACCAGACAAGGAGCAATTCAAAAGACCCCTCTGAGTGAAAGAAATAGGGAACAGTTCACCCTCCTGAGCTAGAGTTACTGGGGTCCCACCTGGGAGCCAAGCAAGGGGAGGGTGCCCAAGGGTGAGTGCCTGGTGGCCTGGTCTAAGCCCATGGGGGTCGACTGGGCACAGCCCGAAGAAGGGATATGGGTCCCACCCCCCTGTACTCAAACAACAGAACACCATGGTCTTGATTTACCGTACGATCTACATCTCTACCCTCATATATGGTCATGAGCTGTGGGTAGTGACCAAAAGAATGAGATCACGGATGCAAGAAGTGGAAATGAGCTTTCTCTGAAGGGTGACTCGTCTCTCCCTTGGAGATAGGGTGAGGAGCTCAGCCATCTAGGAAGGGCTCAGAGTAGAGTCACTCCTCCACATCAAAAAGGAGCCAGTTGAGGTGGTTCAGGCATCTGACTAGGATGCATCCTGAGCATATTCTAGGTGAGGTGTTCCAGGCATGTCACACTGGTAGGAGGCCCCCCGGGGCACACCCAGGACACATTGCAGAGTGGTCTGCTTCTCCCCACCCCAGGGAAAAGGGTATCACCACCTGGGTCTGGGTGCAGTTTCCCCCTCCTGGGGCAAGGGTACCTAGAGTACGCTTGGAGAGTGTGATTGTGTGTATAGTGTCTCTCTATGTCTGTCTCCACGTTGGGTGAGTGTTGAGTAATTGCACATGAGAGCATGAGGGTGGGAATGGATGTTCGTATCTGTGTGTGCCTGTATGTCTGTGTCTATATGTCAGGTTGGGTATCAGACGCCACCTCTCTGGGGACATCTCGGGTCCTCCAAGGTATATAGGCCTATCTCCCCCCACTACTCCCCCTGCCAGTGGCAGACGCCCTCAGACATCGGTGCGTTGGTGGTTCTTTGTGTCCGGGGATGGGCGTCCAGGTACACACCGGCTCACTCCTTGGTGGCTGCTTGTCGGGGCCTGGAGCCTGGGGCTCGCTTGGGGCCGCCGGGGTGGGGTGCCCTCGGCCTCGGCGGCCGGGGCTCGGTCACTCTGGCACAGCTGGCTGCCGGCGGAGCTCCCGGGCACGTCACTGCAACCCCCCCTGGCTTCTGCTCCGCGGCTGCTGAGTGACCCCTCATCTGGGACTCTCCTCAGCTCTTTCTGGGATAATGGTGCGGCTGCCCCTCTGTTGGTCTTCCTTGGTCTCTTGTGTTCTGAGGGCCTCTGGATGTCTGGAGTCTTGATCTCCTCCATACCTGCTTCATGCCCTGGTGGACGGGGCTGTGGCCCCCCACACCGTCTAACAGATCATTACATGAAGGAACCTTTTAAAAACAAGCGCGCTCATGCTCACAGGTGTACACACGGGTGCTCACACACACAAACTACACCCTTTTTGGCTCCTACCTCAAAGCACACTGTGCGCTGTCAATCTTGACTGCTGCACAATAATGTTTAATATTTAGTATTTACTGTTATATTCCTATAGATCATCATGATGTTGTTTATTCGATTGGCGTATGATTCTCGCTTCGGGTGCGAGAGGTCCCGGGTTCAAATCCCGGATGAGCCCTCATCCCAGGGACCAGTAGGGAGTTTTGTTTGTTATTTTTGGCACTGCTCACTGCTGAAGAAAATAAATGGCTGCTTAGCACTTTAAAAAGATATTGTTGTTTGTGTTCTTGCTTGGGTGGTGTGTGAGTGGGCCAACTTCTTGTTGCGTTCAATACTCGCCTAGACTAAGAACGTAACATAAATGGGGGCTCGTCCATCCTTTTTTTTTTATTCGTCGGGTTGGCTTGGTTTGTGGGCTCTTTTGTGCTTTGTTCTTTATTCGTTGCCGTTGTCGCTGGTGGGTTACCTGTGTTCTGGGTTTGTTCGTCTGTCTTCGCTGGAGGGTCCAAGAGGCCTGTCCAGCCTTCATTCGTCTCCGCTGGAGGGTCCGAGGGGCCGCTTCAGCCATTCGTCTCCGCTGGAGGGTCCGAGGGACTGCTTCGGCCATTCGTCTCCACTGGGGGTTCTGAGAGACCGCTTCAGCCTTCCGTCTTCGCTGGAGGGTCCGAGGGGCCTGTCCAGCCTTTGTTCGTCTCCGCTGGAGGGTCCGAGGGGCCTGTCCAGCCTTTGTTCGTCTTCGCTGGAGGGTCCGAGGGACCTGTCCAGCCTTCGTTCGTCTCCGCTGGAGGGTCCGGGGGACCGCTTCAGCCTGTCCGGCCTTCATTCGTCTCCGCTGGAGGGTCCGAGGGGCCTGTCCAGCCTTCATTCGTCTCCGCTGGAGGGTCCAAGGGGCCTGTCCAGCCTTCATTCATCTCCGCTGGAGGGTCCGAGGGACCGCTTCAGCCTTCCGTTTCAGCTGGAGGGTCCAAGTGGCCTGTCCAGCCTTCATTCGTCTCCGCTGGAGGGTCCGAGGGGCCTGTCCAGCCTTCATTCGTCTCCGCTGGGGGGTCCAAGGGGCCTGTCCAGCCTTCATTCGTCTCCGCTGGAGGGTCCGAGGGACCGCTTCAGCCTTCCGTTTCAGCTGGAGGGTCCAAGGGGCCTGTCCAGCCTTCATTCGTCTCCGCTGGAGGGTCCAAGGGGCCTGTTCAGCCTTCATTCGTCTCCGCTGGAGGGTCCGAGGGACCGCTTCAGCCTTCCGTTTCAGCTGGAGGGTCCAAGGGGCCTGTCCAGCCTTCGTCCGTCTTCGCTGGAGGGTCCGAGGGGCCGCTTCAGCCATTCATCTTCGCTGGAGGGTCTGAGGGACCGCTTCAGCCATTCGTCTTCGCTGGAGGAGCAGTGGCACTGCTCACTGCTGAAGAAAATAAATGGCTGCTTAGCACTTTAAAAAGATATTGTTGTTTGTGTTCTTGCTTGGGTGGTGTGTGAGTGGCCCAACTTCTTGTTGCGTTCAATACTCGCCTAGACTAAGAACGTAACACTCTCGTTTTCTTCTGCTTGTTTTCTTTTTTCTTTCCCAACAGGTGATCCGGGTGATTGATATATGTAATTTTTGTCTGCTTATTTTGTTGGTTTTTGTTTTTTGCCCTTTATCCCCATCCCTCTTCTCCGCTGTTCTTCTTTCCCTCTTTCTTTCTCCCTTTTCTTTTCCTCATTCAAGTCTGTCCCGTATCTAGCAAGTGAAAATAAACAATAAAAGGTGAATCAAATAGACCATTACGGCAAGGCTGGGATGGTCCATTTGGTAAAGTAAATCCGTTGGGCATCTTCCTTTGCCTTTAGACAATAATTCTGATGGCAAAAGAGCCAAACGGGACAGGCAAAAAAAAAAAAAAAAAAAAAAAAAAGGACACACTGCACAGCTGGCCTGGGAACGCCTTGGTGTTTTCCTTTACAAGCCTAAGGAGATGGGCAGGAGAGCAAGGTCTGGGTTGTCTGCTTAGGCTGCTGACCCCACCACCTGGGGCTGGATAAGCCAGGGAGGCATGGATGGATGGATGGTGAAATAATTATATCCATATTTGACTGAATTTTCAAATGTGATGGAAGTTTCCATGTTAAAGAATAAAACAGAAAAGAAGAAAATGTATTCTAATGGTATTGTTTTAGATCTGATCCTTAAATAGTTTAAACAAGATTGCTACAGGCCTCCAAACCTCATGTGGTCTTCGCATTAGCTCAAGAACAGGACAGAAAGAGCTTCAAGCACTAGGTCTCCATGGCTGAGCAGCTGCATCCGAGCCTTTCAATACCAAGGTCAAAGCAGAGAGTGTGAAAAGGAGTGTTCTCTGATGGAGATGTCTAGATTTGGGGGTTGTCAGGAGATTGGTATTTGTATGACTGCTTTGTGCTAAGTCCAAGGTTTGGTGGCGGGAGGATTATAATGCAGGGTTGTTTTTCAGGAGTTGGGGTTGTCCCTTAGTTCCAGTGAAAGGAACTCTTAATGCTTCAGCATATCAAGAAACTTTAGACAGTTTCATGCTCTCAACTTTGCAAGAACAGTTTGGGCCCCTTCCTGTTCTAGCATGACTGCACACCAGTGCACAAAGCAAGTTAGTGAGTCTGATGAGGAAGAACTGGTCTGGCCAGCATAGAGTCCTGAACTCAACCTGATCAATGACCAACCTCACAAATGTCCTTTTGAAAGAATGATCAAAACTTCCTAAATTATCTGTGTATCTGAGCCTCAGTCTCAGTCTCACTTTGCTGTTTTGTTGTGGGAATGGAGTCTCTGCCTTTGAGTCAGACAAGTAACTGCAGCTAAAAAGTCAACACTGTCACCTTAATTTGATCATAACAAGTGTAGAAAAGCTCAGACTGCAGCGTAGAGGTTGCTGAAACCTACAATAAGCTGGAAGTGAGTCAAACATTGATTGTTTGATTATTAACAATATTGTATGCAATTGTTGAGGACCACTGACTCACGGGGTTAAAGTCTACTCATTGTGAAAGAATTTCTGCAAGTAAACAAAGCTTTCACAGTTGTTATGAGAGGTTTACATACACTCATCATGGGAATGAATTTGATGGTATTTCCGGGCTTTTAATGGTTTCTTTGAATTCTTGTTTTTCTAGGGTGGAGTGATCCAAATTAGCTGGTTTATTCACATAGACTGCAATGCTTCTAATCTACAAGGAAATTGTGTAATTCAGTTGTGTTGTGTGCAGGCCTTTGGTCACAACATGTTGAACTCTCTCATTCATCAGCCACTTCGTTGCCTTATTAGTCTGGCACAATTATGAAATCAAATCCAGTGTCCTTCACCAATCTTTTCTGTTACACAAGCATATTTTATATTTTGCAGATGGCCGCCCCTCCCTGAGCCTGGTTCTGCTGGAGATTTCGTCCTGTTAAAAGGTTTTTCTTTTCCTCTGTAGCCTGCTTGCTCATAGGCAGTCATATGATTGTTGGGTTTTTCTCTGTATGTATTATTGTAGAATCTACCTTACAATATAAGGCAACTTGAGGCAGCGGTTGTTGTGATTTGGGGCTGTATAAATAAAATTGAACTGAATTGAAGAAAATACTATTTCCTTTCAAATTTCATGTGGCATTGAGCAAACATGACAAGTCATGCCACAAAAATAATCAGTAGGCTGTCTCTTCAAAATACAACAAATACTAGAGTGTCCAGATGGTCAAATGAAAAAAGAAATTGTAAAAAAAATGTTATTATTTGAAATGGAGTCACTTAGTCTCACAAATTAAAATTATACATATATTCTATTTGAACAGGATAACCTACTGATATTTTTTGTTTTAGCAGTACAACGTAGTACAACAGAGCATTTTTTGAAGAAAATATCTTGAGTAGTATTTAGTATTTGAAGCTAAAATTTCACAGTAGTTGTTATACGTGCCCAAACTTTGTACCAATGAACTTTTGTGAAAATCAGAGATGGTTGAGCAAAAGTCCTGTGTTGATTTCAAACAGAATGACCCATGAGCTGGGTTTGGCTTTACTGACTGTTTGAAGCTAGTAGTTTGTGTAGTACAAGAAAAACTACCCATTAGCTTAAGAAATTCCTGAGCTGTCCATAAATTAACACCAAAGCTGGGTCCGCTCCCTAGACCTCAAAGAAAGGCTGCAGCTTGGCAGAAATCCAACAGAAGGAAACTGAGAGAGTCAGGACAAAGACAAGCTATGAAAGAGAGAAAGCAAGAGAAATGCAGTTTGGTGTATAAACACATGGAGATTGAAGATAAAATGAAGATAAAATGCTCAGTGTATCATGGTAAGCCACCAGCAACCCAGTTGCAGCATACCTAAGGGATGGTTTAGGGTCATCTGATAAAGCCCCAATGGGAAAGTATTAACGAGTAATATTAAAAATAGAGATAGTGTCTGACTCCCAAATGCAAGCTGATGATTCCACAGAAGAGAGGGCTGAAAGCCGAGGGCATTGCTCCCTATTCTACTTTTAAAAACACTAGTAACCACAGGTAAGCCTGCAGTCTGACAGCAAAGTGCTCTACTGGGACTATATGATACTGTCAAATCTTTAGTCTTTGTGATGTAGCCTGATTACTAAAGGAGAATGATAGCAGGTAGAAAGACTTTATATTCAAATATGGATTTAACAGAGAGCCAATGAAGACAAGCCAATATTGACAAAATATAATCTTTGCATTCCTGTTAGTACTCTCACTGCAGTGTGTTGGATTAACTGAAGACTTTTAGGGAGCTTTTACAGCCCTGATAATAATAAATTACAGTAGTCCAGTCTAAAGATAAAAAATGGACTAATTATTTACTAACTAATTTTTCAGCATCACTTTGAAACAGGATGTTTCTAATTTTAGAGATTTTACAGAACTAAATGAAAACAGACCTAAATATTCCATTGACATGTCCAGTAAAGGAGATATCCTGATCAAAAGCAACTCCAGGATTTTTCACAGTGATGCTGGAGTTTAAAGTAAAGCCATCGTGAATTTGGTCAGACACTACTTTTCTAAGTTTTGTAGGGTCGAGTACAATAAAACCTCAATTTAGTCTGAATTTAGAAGCTGGAAATTAAGAGTTCATCCAGGCCTTGACATCTTTAAGACATGACTGTAGTTTAACCAACTGATTTGTGTAACTGGGCTTCATGGAGACATTGTTAATAAAGCAAATAGAAATGTAAAGATTTTTAAAGAGGATCTGGTAAACATACATAACAGTACATTAAACTTCCTGTAAAAACTATATTTTAAAGATTTATAATCCCTTCTTAACTACTTTTTGTTTCTATCAATCACATTGACAGAGGATGGTGACCTGTAGTCCAGCCTGATAACCGGGGTTAAGTCTGTCTTTACTTAACCCCGGTTATCAGTCTGAACGAGTCCTGACAGTATCTTGCACGGATTTCTTTCTGCTGCTGACAGATTTGTCTTTAAAGGTCAGACAGGCTTTGTTTTCTTCTCTAAACAAACACTATGACAGTGTGCAATGTACAGACAAGTCTGTCATTTTTGTACAAAAGCAGGCTCTGAGGACAAAAAATTGTTGTTATCGGCAAGGTACCTGTGTGTGTCAAGCTGTTTATTCTCAGTATATTTTACAAGAAAAGTGTCAGATTATTTCACAATAGTGTTTGGACTTGAATTCAAACAATGCCTCCTTGATTTTGTCAGGCATGTCGTGTGTAGAGGCGAGGAAGAGATGACCCAAACGCTGGACTCACGGTGCAGGATAATGGTATTTTACTGCAGGTAGGCTGGATGAACAGAACGTGAACTGAAATGACTGACTGGGTGACTGAACTAACTGGCTGACTGGACTGGACTGGACTGGACCGGACCGGACCGGCTGGCTGGCTGACTGACTGACTTAACTGACCATACAGGCGGAGAGACGACATCAACATCAATGACACGACAAAGAACTGGAGGAAACTGAGGACTTAAATACACAGACTGATGCGGATTATAATGAGAGACCGGTGAGTACACAACTGAACATAATCTGGCTAACGACATGAGAGCTGATACGGGAAAAACAGGAAGTGAGAACAACATTGATGTGGCAAAATAAACTGAACATGAACAAACTGAAATCACTGGGTCAATGACCCAGGAACCCTGACAGATTTCACACAAACTGCAGACTGAGGTTACTCTGTCATGTCTAATATGTTTGTGATCAGTAATGATATACTATTAGATGTTATGATACCCCTAATCCAAGAAATAATCATTAGGAAAAAGTGAAACAGGTTTAAAACGAGGCACACAGCATTAGGTCTGTGGTTTGTTAAATGTTTTACAGTTAGTAGTATCATAATTCTGAAAATACTGTTT
Source organism: Oreochromis aureus (assembly GCF_013358895.1). Classification (NCBI taxonomy): domain Eukaryota; kingdom Metazoa; phylum Chordata; class Actinopteri; order Cichliformes; family Cichlidae; genus Oreochromis; species Oreochromis aureus. Next base: position 29,414,986 of record NC_052955.1, on the reverse strand, counting down.
TAATTTCAACACACTGAAACTCACAATTCAAAACAGAAGTGTGTTGTTTGTGTTAAACTGTTTTACCCAGTGTCCTCTGCAGGTCTGAGACTGAAGTGCAGCTGGTTCTCAGAGGGATGACCTGCCAGGCTGTACTTCAGCGTCACACAGCCCTCTGCTGCCTCTGAGCTCTGACACAGAATTACAGTGTTAGAAGTCACGTTAATTACTGTCATCAAATACCTAAACAACAACATGAGGCTGCTGCTCCTACCTGTCCAGTGAGCTGGGCATAAATCAGTGACCTCTGACCCTGGAAAAGTGTTGTGATGGGTGGAGAGAGGACAGTGACAGACACTTCCTGTGGTAAATCCCATGTGACTGAGATGTCGACCACAGCTGGCTGCAGAGCAAATCGCAGCGACTGCATCACCTGAAAAATAATGAAAAACTCTTCAAATATGACACTCAAGTCCAGCCAGAAATTAGTTGCCATCTGCCCTCACATAATTCCCCTGCCTGTCTCATTCAGCTATGTATTTTTGCACTTGTTCAATAAAGTCACTAAACTGATCGCTGTCTGTTTTGGTTTCTGCCATCTTTTCTGTCGGCCTCTGGGCTTTGTGTTAGTATGAACTGAACAGGAAATTGGACTAGGTGGATCCAATTTGCACAGGAATTGTGAAACAGGGTGCCAGATAACATGAATTCCAGCAGATGTTGCAGTTCCTAGGTGGTCAATGTAAACCTATCGAAGACAAACACAAAAAGATACTTGATTCTTGAACTCAAATCAGATCTCACGTCCAGTGCAGCACCCATTTCTCCATCCTCAAAGCCATCGCCGGCGTTCACTAAGGCCACTCCGCCTGTCACACCCCCATCGCTTTCAATGAAACTAATGTATTAGAGATGCAGTATCCCCTGCCCTCGACCCGTTCGCTGGTGAGTTGGGTCGGTGTAGGGGATTCCTTTTGCAATGATGATGATTCGAAGCACTTGTATTTTGTGGGGATGCTGAGGGGAGAAGTGCTCGCCTGGGTCGAAGCTTACTTCACTTTTCATCAGATCGCTACCTGCCCATATGAGGGAGAGAGGGGTCAAAAAGAGCCTTTAGCCTCACTGCACCCAATTTTGTTCCTCTCCAATCCAGGTCCCAGCACCGCCACCTCCAGTTCCAGTATCCATTCTGTCTACATGGCTTTCCGTGTCAGAATCTTCCCCAGAGTCCATGCAGATAGGTTGATCGTTGCTAACAGCTGATGAAAAGGAGAGACACTTCCGTAGCAGAAAATGTTTGTATTGTAGCTCTCCAAGTTACTTTATAGCAACCTGTCTAATTAGGCTAAAAGACTCCGTCTGCCGGTAAATTTGGGGATAGGGTGTCCCTCACTTCAACTGAATCTCTGCTTTTCCCTCCGGTCACCCTCAGTCGCAACCAGATCACTAGGTCACTTCAAGCCTCAGCAGATTCAGGAGTTGAGCAGAACCTAATTGATATTAGGTTAACTAATGAGTTACATCTCACTTTGGTCCTGTTAAATCCTCCCATCCCTGCTACAGTCCTTAATAATCAGGTTTTCGCTACCACTACCCACCAGACCAAAGCCATCTGAGGTATTATTACCTCAGGAAATCACCAGACCCAGACTAAAGTTGGCCCCTCCCAAGAACCCTCAGTGTCTACATGCATTTAAAATTGAGAATGGGCACCGGTACCAGAAGTGAGGCTGAACAAACAGACTGCCTTCTTTGAATTGACTTTTCTGCTCCCATTCTCATCCACCCCGACCCCTCAAAGTTGTGTATTGTAGAAGTGGAAGCATCAGATACTGGTGTTGGAGCAGTCCTCTCACAGTACTCAGGTTCTCAAGGCAAACTACAAGCCTGTGCTGTGATGTAGATGACCGTGATTTGTTGGCTGTAAAATTGGGCCTAGAAGAATGGAGACACTTACTGGAGGGGGCAGAGCATCCTCTTGTGATCTGGATCGATCACAAGAACTTAACTTATTTGAGAACAGCCAAGAGATTGAATGCCCATCAGGCTCGCTGGTCACTATTTTTGTACGTTTTAAATTCTTTTTTTCCTACCATTTAGGGTCCAAAAATGTCAAACCTGATGCCTTCCTTCACCAGTTTGCCACAGACATCAGTACCCCTGAGCCTGCCAACATTCTCCCTACTTTGTGTAAGGTGGACGCTGTGAAATTGGGGATGGTAGACACAGTCCAGCAGGCCCTCCAAGAGGAATCTGACCCAGGAACCGGCCCACCTGGACGACAGTTTGTACCTGCCTCTGCACATGCCACAGTGCTCCACTGATGACGACGATGATGATGATGATTTATTTACCACTTGCAGTTGCCTGCAGCGAGATATGACCTCCTCCAACCATACATGTTGCATGTATGGTTGGAGAAGGTCATATCTCGCATACAAACATCACATTGGGTAGAGAGGTCAGAACATGTAGCGTAAAGAAAAAACAATGAAATTTACAACACAATAGAGGAATAGAGGAGAGAAAAAGAGAACTCAGACTGAGCTCCTAGTAGGAGATCAGTATGAGAACAGAAAACAAACAAACAAAAAAAACTCCTCAGCACAAAAATCACATGAACTTCACATCATAACATCATGAAAACATCACAAGCAACAGCTGTGGGTGTGGGGTGAGAGTCTTCTGGTGTGGACAGCAGCAGCTGGTCCTGCAGCAATCAACGTTGCACTGGTCCAGTCGACCCGTCGTCTGCATCGGGTGGGGGAAAGCATCGCATGCGTTTGGGATGGGTGAGGGTTGGTGAGCACTTATCTATGTCAGTGTACGTGTGTGTGTGCATGTGTATGTGTATCCTGTGTTCAACTGAGATAGTGTCCCTTCACCCAGCGAAAGTCAACAGTCCGCAGCCTACACAGGTGGCCTATGAAGGATACGGGTGCAGAGAGCCATAACAATCTCATAATCAAGGAGAAGAATTTGTTATTTTCAACCAGCCGGCCCTTTTAGCGATGTGGGTAGCCAGATGAGAGAAATGATGTTTCCGTTTAGTACGAAAAAGGTGCCTAAATATCCGTCACTGGTCACCGGGTCTGTCAATTTCCTGTTGAAGAGTCATGAGCTTCTCTAAGATCTTATCCACATTGGTTCAATAAGAACAGTCTGAGTACTCACAGTCCGTCCCATCACTTCAATCATAATGGCTAGCCTTGTGGGGTTTCTTCAGTCTTTGATAAGCCAGGGCCGAGCCAGCTCCAATCAGCAAGAACCCTGTTATCATGGTTCCGAATAGGTATAAATCTTCTATGTCCTCAATCCACAGTCCTGCCAGTACACGACGCGCCACTGCTCCCACCCATCCATCGTGTATCCGGCAGGAAATGTCCCTCCAGGACAATCAGGCTCTCCTCAACTTGGGCTTCTCATTGAGAAAATGGTGTCAATTCGGTTCAGGGACCAGTTGATCAAATCCATTATTGTTAAGGTTTTAGAGAACAAGACTAAGAGACTCTCTGAGGGTTAGAGTTAGACGAGACTAGACAAGGAAATAGAAGCCAAGCAGGAAAGATAAGGTGAGAGATAGGGAGAGATGCATCTGCCTCCGTCAGAGCCAAGAGAGACAATGTTTGGATACACATTTCCCGTTTTTTTCTCTCATCCCAGGGTAAGAAGGATAGTCTCTTTACTTCACCGTCATTTTTGGTGGGAATCACTAAAAAAGGATGCGAAAGATTACATAGCTTCATTTTCCATTTGTGCCTGCAATAAACACCACAACCAGTGCTGTTTCGTTTCCTACACCCACTACCCATCCCACACATACCGTGGTTCCATATAGCTCTGGATTTTCTTACTGGACTCCCTGCTTCCTCAGGCAAAACTGTAATACTCACCATAGTTGACAGGTTTTCTAGTCAGGCCACCTTATAGCCTTGAAAAAACTACCTTCACCTGCTGATCATGTTTTCCGACTCCACGGTATTCCAGTGGAGATCATGTCTGATTGACTACCTCAGTTTACTTCACATGTTTGGAAGTCATTCTGTTCAGCATTAGGAGGCCGGGTCAGTCTATCAGATCCAGGTCAGGATATCATACCCAGACCAACAGCCAAACAGAACAGATGAATCTGGAGCTGGACGCTATACTTCGCTGTCTCACTTCCACCAACCCTTCATCATATCTTGTCTGGGTGGAGTATGCACACAGACCTCACACTTCATCCACTACTGGTTTTTCTGCATTTGAGATCTCCTTAGGATAACAACCACTTTATTCCCAGAAACATACAGAGAGTACAGTAGTGGCGATGTCAACATGTCTGGACACGGGCCAGAGAGACATTACACTGGAAAGATGAGCGCCAGTGCAGTTATGCAGACCGCCACAGAACACCTGCTACGTGAGCAAAAGGTGTTGCTTGCTGCAAAAGACATTCCCCTAAAGTCACTGTTATGCAAACTCTCTTCCAGGTACATTTGCCCATACCAGGTGGACTCCATCACGGCAGTAAAACTGAAGTTACCAGCCTCCCTACACATCCACCCAAGCTTTCACACATCTCACAATAAACCTGTGCACTCCAGCTCTCTCTGCGCCCTGTCCGAAACCCTGCCACACGCCAGTCTTGTGGATGGTTATCCAGCCTACATGGTAGGGGGATCTTAGATGTGCACCAGTGCAGTCATGGTGGCCAGTTTTGGGTAGACTTGGAAGGGTACTGCAACTCTGGGTACAGTCCATCTGCATCTAAAGGACAAAGGACACTCTTTCGAGGATGCCAATGTTCACATTTTGGACAGAGAGGACAGATGGTTTGAAAGAGGAGTGAAAGAAGCCATTTACGTCCACTGTGAGCGACCATCTTTGAACAGAGGCGGTGGTTTACGACACCAACTGTCTGCCATCTATAATCCAGTTTTGAGATCCCTTCCCAGACGCCTTATTGCCCACTCACATCCTGGGCCATCTGACCTCAGGAAATCACATGATAGGGTGGGGCCAGGTTTCACAATGAGCTCACCCGAAACCCTGGCTGATTGTGACCCACACCCGTTTTCACACCTTGGCTCATGTGATTAGGTAGAGGATCATCAGGGGGTCCTTTGTTCTTCTTTGGGGGGAAACTCCCACTGGGTTTAAATCTGGGACTCTCCACCATTTGACCTTAGAACTGAAGAAGCTTCTCAAATGAGAGGTGAAATGTCTTCAAGCAACTTAAAGAAGTCCAGACAGTTTTCTTTACAAGATCCTTAGACTACGATGACATGGATGACTGAGAACCTTTACAGACACTGGGCCTTGTGTCAAAGGGGAGACGGCATACAGAACCTCTTAATGAATTTAGAAGAGAGGAGAGATTTTGTCTGTTGGGCAGGAAAAAGTTTTCATGCAAGGCTCCAGACTAACTTTTTGTCATGGGCGCACCGGCACAAAAGTTAGGCGCACTCAAATTTTTCAACCGTATCGCTTAACACCGCAGTTTTACATGTGCACTTTTTTGGGGGGGAAATTGCAGTCCATACAGACAACATTCATTTCTAGATTATTAACTAACAATCTTGTGCTTAAAGTGCTTTGTCAATATTGTAGAAAATGTTAAACTTAATCATCATCTCGGTCTCCTCTGACGACCTGTTTGCTGTTGCATGCTGCTGAAAGGCAGTGGGGAGAGGGGGCACTTGGGCAGTGCATTTATTGCAGCATATAATGTGTTTTCTGGATACACTGCTGCTTTTTCAGCATTCAAAGATTGATGGCACCGTGTCAGAGCACTGGCTATGAATTTTCAGACCAATCAGGCCGTAACTTAACACAAAAGTTATCAATAGTTCTTTTCATCTTTTCTTATAGTGCTTGGAGCGTGACGCCCCCTCCCGCCATGACAGTAGGTCAAACGAAGCACACAGAAGCATCAGCTATGGTTCGTACGTACTGTGTTGTCGGTTGCAACGTTAGATCACACGATAGGGAAGGCAAGAAGCTGGAAAATGGCCTCTCTTTTCATCGTTTCCCCTCCTGGAGGCAACGGGAGGGATCTCATGTATCCGATATTACTAAACGAAGACATCAGGCTTGGATTGCAGCGGTCAGACTCAGACCGGCACGCAAGGCGAGTGCAATGAGTACGAAAAAGAGCACCCATCGGAGGTAACCCCCGCCCCAAAAACATACAAAATTGCGCTCATTGTACGTTAATCTGCACATAACTTTCAGATGAATCACGCACCTGGAATACCGGTGTACATTTAACTTATGTGTATGTACTGATTTTATCTTACATGCTTTCATTATGCAGCTGCAGAGTATGAAGGTGTGCCCCGTGCAGAAGTAATAGATGAAGATCTGACAGAAGACCAACAACAAAATCACCATGTCATGGAGGCTGTGGACAGGAGTTACTCATATCATGTCAGGATGAAGACACAACACTGCTTGATAAGAATGTTAAGGTGTGCTGTGTTTTGGTGAATATGTGCCCCAGTGTGGTTGTCAAACCAGGGTAAGTATGTTGTTGTTTTTTTTAATTCAAGATCTGTTCACATGTACTTAGCAAGTACATGTGCAGGTACACATGAAATGCAAACTATTTACATGGCAACGCACAGCTGGCATCAATCATGAATCGTTCATCTAGAGCAATTTTGGGGGCAGCTGCTGAGGAGAAGTCAATGTTATGTGCAACCTCTGGCTACTCACAACGTGGAGGCTTAAAAATGGACAAATCTTGTACCCAACCGTTTGTGAATTAGATGTGCGTCTCCAGGAATTTATAATTCCAAAAATGATTTGCCATGTATGCGCTGACTCCACAGACAAGGTACGCGAAAATATCTGGATAGGACAACGGCGGTAGGCTGCCTGGGGTTCCGCTCCACTGCCTTATTTCATACGGTTCCACATTACCGATGCACGCTATTTTTTCCAAGTACCGTCTGTTGGCATGTGGGCGCAATTGGTCGCGATACAGCCCTTTGTCTTTTGCGCTGATTTTAAGCATGGTTCTGACAGTCCTGCTTCCAACACAGTGTGTTTGTTTTGATTTGTGGCCTTCTGTCATGGCACCGCGATCCCACAATGCACTGCGGCGTGACGTCAACTCCAAAGCCCTATTACCCACCGCTACATCCACTTCTGTCGGGCCTAGGCTGCTCACTAGGGCTGGGTATCATCACTGATTTCTATAATCCATTCAATTCCGGTTCTCAAAGTCCTGATTCGATTCAATTTAGCCTCAGACAGTCAGAAATATTATAATTCTGATCATTTATCAGTACTGATAGATGTGAGACTTCATCAGAATTGTGAACATCACAGCAGATGCCTTTGTGTCAAAGTAACTGAGAATAAAACACAGAAAAACACAAAGGACATTTTCCTGGTCTGGCGTTTTATAGCAGATAACCTTAAAAATATTCTGCAATATTCCGCAATTTTGCATAATTTTAAAAAGTTAAAATTTCTTCAGTATTGAACAACAGAAAAAAAATAGGCTTTCTTGTCCGAGGTCATTTAAGTGAAAAAAAGAAAAGAAAAAGACAGCAGCCAACAGCGCTGTAAACAACGGTAGACTGGTGGGTAATAAGCGAATGGAAAATGCAGAAAACAGAGATTTGAGACAGGAAACTGTTCTTGAAGTACAGAGAGAGAGAGTGAGAGAGAGAGAGTTGTGCATGAAGTGTGATTTTTATCGTTGTGGAAGCAAAACAGCAAAACTCAGAGGGAATTCATGACGACATTGATCAAATGTGAAGCGCAGTTTGCTGCCGGCTCCCTGAATTTTGGTTGGAGAGAGACAAAACCTGCAGCTCAGAATCAGCGCAAAAAGACGTAAACACAGCGCGGACCCGACGCATCAGAATCGCTGACGGGCTGACGGGCTGACAGGCTGTCGTCTACGGGCCGTCGGGTGAGAAAGTCGAGAAAGTTGATTCTGATGTGTCAGGTCCGCTCTGTGTTTACGTCTTTGTGTGGAATCCGTGTACCTGCTCTCATTTGCTGTTTGGTGGTTGTTGAAATAGTTTGGTGAGCTTTAATCTGAGAATCTGGCATTTCTGACAAAACACAGTTATATTTAAAAGTCAATTCAGGATTTAATGAATCGATATTGCTTTATTCAACATACTCACCTCCCTCTTCCAACTGCACTTTCAACTGGACCACGGCCAATCAGAGAGGTCCCGCCCCTGACTATCTCTGATTGGTTTAGTCCACGATAGGGGCACAATGTGTTTCTGTAGTTGACCACACAGAGAGTTGCAGAGATTTTTTTTTTCAAATATTTTTTAGTTGCACCACTGAAAAATTTGGTCGCATTTCTGACCCAATCGGTCGCACTCTAGAGCCCTGTCATGTGTGAAATAATGTCAAGGAAATCTGTTGAGAAAATTTGTTTATACTCGGAGAAGACAACTGATTTGAAGAGACTTGGGCCAGTTGAAGACGTGCAGACTTGTTTGCAGTCATGGCAGGGAAAGCAGATTGAGGCAGATTAAGCAATCTGCTGATAGTGTCAAACACAAACCTTGGATTGAATTTATTACAATTAACAAAAACAGCAAAATAAGATGTAGTATCGTTTATGAATTGGTTAAATATGGTTAGTAAGAATTCATATGGTGTTATTATCCTCCTTCATAATTGTGTTTAATGTCATACTTTTGGTTGCATCCTGTCAGTCCCCGTGATGAACTGAGCGTCACCTCCTCCTTCCTTGGCCATCCCATTGATGAGAGCAGAGCTGGCCCCTTCCCCAATCCCAAAAGAGAAACACCTGCAATACAACAGTTTTCTTTGAGTACACAGAGGACATGTTGGATATTCTGGTAATTGTGTAGATATAGTTGTGTTTTTGTGGTTTCACCTGTGAGAACCTGAATTCTTCTTCACCAGATCGATCACTTCTTTGGTGTTCCCCACCTCTCCATCAGTAAAGACAAACAACTAGAGAGGAGAGTTGGCACATAAGGACATAATATGAAACAAGCATGTGGTTTTGAGAGCAAACATAAATTGTAGTTACCAGACCGAAAAGCAGCGCACATTTCGGTGCTTTATTTCGGTGCTTTTTTTTCCCTGAGATGTCATACACTTTAGATTCTAGCCAATCATTTTACGTTTCCGAGGATAGTAGGCGGGCCCAGGTACGTATGTTCTTTGAGCAGAGCTACAGATTAAAAATGCCCAAGGCGAAGCGGTCAAAAGTCTGGCTGTACTTCACAGCAAAAGATGCAAACTCAGCAGCCTGCAACAAGTGCTTTAAGCTGATACTGTGATACTGTGCAAAGGAGGTAACACCTCAAATCTGATGAAACACCTGGCGACGCATAGCATTTTTTTAAAAGCCGAGAAATGCGCCGTATTTGATAGCTTGCTGCGAGACCTCACCGTGCACATCTACTGCGGGTGGGTTGCCTGTTATCGGACCCGGAGTTAGCAACATCCCCCAAAAAATCCCGTAGAGTCCTGGCCCCTAGCCCTGCCAGTGTAGCAGAAATGATGACGGATGATGATGGCAGCAGCAGCCGTTCTCCTCTGCGTGAGTAGCTTAATGTTGTTCGTGTGTAATTTACGTTGAGTACGCTAACCACATTATTACATTAATGCATGTAAGGTGAACTAGCAAACACCGTCGTAGTTACATGCGGCTGTCTTCTTGTTTGATGGCAGATACTCCCTTCACCCTGGCCAAAAAGGCTAAAATGACCAAAGAAAAAGTGGAAAACAGTTAAACATGAGAGGTTTTTGGACAAAGTTTGTTTTTTTTTTCCATTGTTTAAGCTCTGCTTCCAGCCAAGAGTGATACCATATATGCCCTATAGCTGCAGAAAAGGCTAACATTGTTATCTTTTTACAAAAAACAGCTGAACATGAGAGGTTTTTGGACAAATTTTGTGTTCTCCATTCCTTAAGCACTGGTTTGAGCACCGTTTAAGCACCGGCACCGTTTCAAAAGTACCAGGTACTGGTATCGGATAAAACCTAAACAATACCCATTCCTACTTATTAGTGCTTTTCTACTCTGCTTGAGCACTCAAATCTCTTTATACAACATGTCTCATTCACCTATACACAAAAAAAACTGCTGAATACAGGCCCTTTTTCCTATGTTGAAGTGCTTTCTATAAAGCATTAACACGCACATACTCACTCTACATCATGCGCATTGGGGCTCAGGAACACATTGTTATGTGGCCGGGATCAAACCACAAACGTTTTGATGAGCAAATTATCTGCTGCACAACCTGAGACATAACTACACTAGGAAAGTGTCCCACTGTATGTTTTACCTGTCTGGGCTGATTTTGAATGCAGGGCTGGCTGTAAATATGTTTGAGGGGCTGCAGGATCTCCGTTCCACCAAGATCAGCCTCCATCTGCTCAACTTTCTTCAGAGCCTCCTCCATGGTCTGCTGGCTGTACTCCACACTCTTACTGCCATCAAATGAACAAATGCACCAAAACATCCATTAAGATAGTTTAACAAAGACAGCAGGGCCATTCTTGGGCTGACTGATATTAGGGAGAGACTTACAGAAAGATGTGTTCATATCTGGACCCGAAACTGTAAATGTTGAAATAGCAGCCCACTGGTAAACTCTTCAACAGGAGGAGCAGAGTATCCTGAAGGGAAGAAGGAAAAGATGATGAGGCCACTGTGTGAAAGGAACGCTGTGATAGAATATCTATCTAATATGACTGTAAGAACAAACGATCAATACCCTGGCACTGCGGATGCGAGTATTACTCATACTTCCAGATCGATCCATTAAGAACACAAACTCTCCACATGAAGCCGTTGAAGACATCACAGACTGGGGGAACTCAGGGTACAGACTCACCATCACCACTGGATCACCCATCAGAGAGCCTGAAACACATGAAAAGGACAGAAAAATGTCAAGATTAAATTTTATAATAGCTCCAACACAATTAACTTTTAGGATGAAGAACGGGGATCAATAATCTTTATTTGCAAACCAACAACTTCACTCACCCGGCTCAGCAGAGGCCTGTCCTGCCTCCACCACAGCAGTGGGCTGGTGGGCGTCTTTGTAATAAATCAGCAGTTCAACATCTCTGTCAAACTTGTGTCCTGCAGCCAGCTTGACCTGCACACCACAAACACATTCATATTTATTCCTCAGTAATAAGTAACAACCACACACAGCAGACACATCAGCACTCTACCTACCGTGGCCTGGGTTTGATCAGTGTTGAGGTACTGCAGAGGGTCCAGGGAACAGTTGGACTCTACTTTAGAGACTGGACGAGGAGAGGACACTCGGGCAGAAAAAGACAGACTGTAGGGCACCAGAGAGGCTGGAACAGAAGTCACCTGGACACCTGCACCTTTACTACCTGCACACAGTATCAGGTTAGAAATACTGTAAACAATAAAGCTGCTCACAAGAAAAAACTTCAGTTGCTAAAAACCTCTGATCCATTTTATTAAAAAAAAAAAAAAGACAGTTACGTTTCAGCTGTTCAGAAATAACTAGATTATCAGAGCACAAGTGATAGAGAATCACACATCTATGTGAGCAGCTTTACAACTCAACAGTCCAGCTGTGCTCTGTATGTTCTGCAAATGTTTCACATACTTGAATTTTAATAGACAGCACTGCAAACTGGGACATACACAATCTTATTTTTTAACAGTTGTGACAAAATGAGAAAATCCCCATAACAATTTTAAATACCGGTATTTACATTTCACTTACAGAATATCAAGCTGACAAAAAAATTAAACAGTGAGAGTCTTTGATTACTCAATTCATCTGCCTCTGGTTTCTTACAAAGTTTATCATATGACACAAATACATATCACTTTTTCTTCTACAAAATAAAGCTGGATCTTGACTTTGTTCTCTGTCATATACTCTCTTCTTTCAGTGTTTTAAGGTTGGTTAAAGACCTAATGTGGTTTAAACATTTCTGGTCCAATTATTTTGAAGTTGTCCTACCCTGAGGTTGGTATCGAGGGTTGAGCACAGCAGGCAGACAGAACCTCAGACCATCATCAGCCTGCACAGCCAGCTCAGTGACGTACTCCAACCTGATGGAGGCGCTCTCTCCTGGAGGCAGACTGCCCACACGCAGAGAGAATATATCTGGACTCTGATCACTCTCCTCCAATAGGAAGGCCTGCTGACCGGAGCTCAGAGCATCATCATACTCCTCACGAGCCTGAAGCACAGGTGACACATGTCAGTGACATTCACTGTGTTTATTTTGAAGCTCACTTATAAACAGGTTATATTTACTGTCCAGCTCACCTTCTGTTTCTCCTTCACCTCAGCTACAATCTGTGTCTGTCCAATCTGAGCACTGAAATGACAGACAGCAGCATCTCCAGGCAGAGGGAAGACAAAAACAGCCTCTAATGGTTTGTCCTCCTTGTTCTCGTAGTTCAGAGTGGAGACCACTGTAGCCACATGGTCCCTCACCTCCAGCTCCACCTCAATGCTCTTCAGAGGAACTGACAGACAAACAAAATTAGAATAAATGCATAAACCATACAAATGTTTTGCAAACGGTTGATTCACAGATTCTGTCTTGTGTTACATTTCAGCCACACAAAAGTCAACCATTAACAAGCTGGTACTTAAACCTGACTGTTCAATAGTGTCACAATGTTTGTCTATTTTTATTGAGTTTATTTGTTTATTGGGTTTATTTTTTGTTTGTTTGTTTGTTTTTGTCCATCAATTTTCTTCTTTGCTTTTCTACTATAATGTTATACTCTGCATGACTTGTCCCCATATGCAGCAGCAGCCAACTACCCGGGATGCATATGGTCAACTTCACAGAGTGAGCTTGGTGCCATGCGTATCTCTTCACCAGTCTGTGTGGGAGATGCAGATGTTTTTATTATTTATACTTTGGTCAGTAGAAGATGAAAATGGCCATTAACCTCAATGCAAATCTCATGTTGAAGGTTGAAACAATTATATATTATTATTTGTTACTACAACTGACAAAAGTCTTTACATGTTGTTACATGCATGTTACATGAATGAAAAGAGTCTGCAGAGAAAACTTTATTTCCTGTCAGTACCTGGTTCCCTCTGGAGAGTTAGCAGACCACAGCGGTTCATCATCATACCTGTGAAACAAAAACATAGTGATATTAATATTAAAAACAAGACATAATTCTTGTCTATGCATGACTGAGAACCTTCACAGACATCTTGTCTATGCAGCCTGGAACAATGCTCTACTTTATATATAATATATTTTTTTAAATTCCCCGCTCGCCTCTGTGGGTGGTCAATCTTTCAAGCTCGGGTCCTCTACCAGAGGCCTGGGAGCTTGAGGGTCCTGCGCAGTATCTTTGCTGTTCCCAGGACTGCGCTCTTCTGGACAGAGATCTGCGATGTTGTTCCCGGGATCTGCTGGAGTCACTCGCCTAGCTTGGGAGTCACTGCACCTAGTGCTCCGATTACCACTGGGACCACTGTTACCTTATGCATGTGTTATTTTCAGACAGGTGGGGGTTATGTCACCTCCCCCCCTCCTCATCATTAATGAACTAGTCCAGTATTAACTTGGGCATGACTTAACCAAATAACCAATACGTACCTATTATATGTCAGCTGATTTATCAATGAAGTTTTGACTGGTTAATTTGATTTTTTTTTCTTTTTCCTGTCTTGTATTTAAGCAATTTTCTACAATGTTTTACTATGACCCTGATGAAGGCCACAAGCCGAAATGCGTTGGTCAATTATTAAAGTTGTTCATCTTCCCTCAATTGTTGCTGGAGTTCCTGCATTGTGAACACTGTTACCTTCACCATCCACATTTTCTCGAGCTCTTCTCTGAGCCCTTGGTATTTCTTGAGCTTCTAGTGTTCATTCTTTCTGATGTTGCGCTACATCAATCACTACGGCCGTCTTCTTCTGTTTGTCTACCACCACTATGTCCGGCTGGTTAACCACCACCATTTTTTCCATCTGTGTTTGGAAGTCCCACAGGATCTTAGCTCGGTCATTCTCCATCACCCTTGGGGGCGTCTCCCATTTTGACCTCGGGACTTCCCGGTAATACTCAGCACAGATGTTCCTGTATACTATGCCGGCCAATTGGTTATGGCGTTCCATGTATGCCCTGCCTGCTAGCATCTTGCACCCTGCTGTTATGTGCTGGATTGTCTCTGGGGCATCTTTACACAGCCTGCACCTGGGGTCTTGCCTGGTGTGATGGACCCCAGCCTCTATGGATCTTGTGCTCAGAGCTTGTTCCTGTGCTGCCATGATTAGTGCCTCTGTGCTGTCTTTCAGTCCAGCTTTGTCAAGCCACTGGTATGCTTTCTGGATATCAGCCGCCTCCGCTATCTGCCGTGCAGGGGACTGTCCTTCCATGATGGCTCCTCCTCTTCCTCCTCTTTCTTGGGTTTCTGCTACCTGAGATATTCACTGAGCACACTGTCAGTTGGGGCCATCTTCGTGATGTATTCGTGGATGTTTGTTGTTTCATCCTGGGCTGTGTTACTGACACTCACCAGAGCCCGTCCTCCTTTCTTCCACTTAGCGTACAGCCTCAGGGTATGGACTTGGGGTGAAACCCTCCATGCATGGTCAGGAGCTTCCTTGTCTTGATGTCAGTGGCTTCTATGTCCTCCTTTGGTCAGCTTATTATCCCAGCAGGGTACCTGATTATGAGCAGGGTGTAGGTGTTGATAACCCGGATCTTGTTCTTACTGTTCAGCTGACTCCTTGGGACTTGCCTGACCCTCTGCAGGTACTTGGTGATAGCAACTTTTCTAGCGGCCTCTTCATGGTTTCCATTTGCCTGTGGGATGCCCAGGTACTTGTAGTTGTCCTCTATGTCTGCAGTGTCTTCTTCTGGTAGTTCGATCCCCTCAGTTCTGACTACCTTCCCTCTCTTTATCTTACCATCCGACCACACTTTTCCAGTCCGAATGACATCCCGATGTCATTGCTGTCTATCGTCGTGGTGTGGATCAGTGAATCGATGTGCTGTTCACTCTTGGCATAGAGCTTGATTATCCATGCACAGGAGGTGGCTGATAACAGTTCCATTCCGTAGTCGGTATCCGTAGCCAATCTTATCAATGATATCAGGGTTAAGAGAGGGTTAAGGCCTCTGCAGAAATGCAGTGGGGACAGAGCATCCATCTCCTTGGTGTATACATACACACACACACACACACACACACACACACACACACACACATACATCATATTATATATATACTGTATATATCATATATATAACATGATACATACATATATATATACATACATATACATATATATATATACACACATACATACATATATATATATATGTATGTGTATATATATATATATATATATATATAAAAAATATATATATATACATATACATATATATATATATATATATCCATATATGCATATATATGGATATATATATGAAAGTAACGGTAAATTACCGTTTATGCAATAGTAATCCCTTACATTACTCGTTACTTGAAAAAGGTAATCAGATTACAGTAACGCATTACAAGTCATGCGCTACTGCCCATCTCTGCTTACAACAGATGGAGCACTGGTGTTGTGCAGGATGTAGGATCTAGTAAAGATGCAGGAGGAGAAATGTACTGGTGAGTTAACAGCATATCACTGCATCATACACCAGGAAACGCTGTGTGGTAAAGTCCTAAAAATGGAGCATGTAATGATCACAGTAACGCAGACCGTACATTTTATCTGAGCTAAAGGTTTAAATCACCGTCAATTTCAGTCTTTTATGTGGAAAATAGATTCAGAGTTTGCCGACATTCCTTATCATACAGAAGTCCGTTGGCTGAGTTGGGATAAAAATTCTCAATAGAGTTTTTGAGCTCAGCAAGGAAATCTGTCAGTTCATGGACATGGCATGTATGATGTGGTGAAGGCATTTCAAGTGAAGCTGTCACAACTGCACCAGTGCAACCTGCCTCCCTTTCCCTGTTGCCAAGTAATGTTGAACAAAGTCGGCACACTTTGCTCCATCTTGTGTGTGCTTTCATTGATACCTTGATTGATTGATTGATTGATTGATTGATTGAATCGAATCTTTATTTTGAACATGTTGAAAAAGTACAACAACATAGAATTAAAAGAGACAAATAAACAAAGCAAAACAAAATGAGCAACCACAACTACAAATAACTTTCATGTTCAAAAAGGAGCAGGAAGTAGCATAAGCTTATTTAATCCCACCCCTTTTCCACTATCTAGTAATCAATAGACTACAGAAATACCTCCTTGCACTTTTTTATATGTACACACATATATATATATATATATACATATATATATATATATATATATATATATATATATATATATATATATATATATATATATATATATATATATATATATATATATATATATATATATATATATATATATATATATATATATATATATATATATATATATATATATATATATATATATATATATATATATATATATATATATATATATATATATATATATATATATGTGTATATATATATATATGTATGTGTGCGACATGGTTCACGCCTACTGGCTGAAGAAGCTGACTGCACTCCACGAGCGTCTGGCAGCACAAATGAACCAGCTGCTAGTTAACGAGAGACACCGGAATGGCTAACCCGAAGGTCGGACGGTCCTGATCCCCAAGGACCCCAAGAAGGACCGGTCCCATCCAACTACCGACCAATAACCTGCCTCAGTACTACATGGAAGCTCCTGTCAGGCATCATATCGGCTAAGATGAACAGGCACATGGGTCAATACATGAGCGGGGCACAGAAAGGGATTGGCAAGAATACCAGAGGCGCAAAACACCAGCTACTGGTAGACAGAACAGTCAGCCGAGACTGCAAGACCAGACTGACCAACCTGTGCACAGCCTGGATTGATTACAAGAAGGCCTATGACTCAATGCCCCACAGCTGGATACTGGAATGCCTAGAATTGTATAAGATCAACAGTACCCTAAGAGCCTTCATCAGGAACTCAATGGGGATGTGGCACACAACACTAGAGGCCAACTCCAAGCCCATAGCACAAGTCACCATCAAGTGCGGGATCTACCAAGGAGATGCTCTGTCCCCACTGCTGTTCTGCATAGGCCTGAACCCCTCAGTGAGATCATTAACAAGACTGGCTACGGATACCGACCACGGAACGGAGCGGTTGTCAGCCACCTCCTGTACATGGATGACATCAAGCTGTATGCCAAGAGTGAACGAGACATCGATTCACTGATACACACTACCAGGCTATACAGCAATGACATTGGAATGTCATTCGGACTGGAGAAGTGTAGTCGGATGGTAACAAAGAGAGGGAAGGTAGTCAGAACTGAGGGGATTGAACTACCAGAAGGCAACATTGCAGACATAGAGGACAGTTACAAGTACCTGGGGATCCCGCAAGCGAATGGGAACCATGAAGAGACCGCTAGGAAAGCTGCAACCACCAAATACCTGCAGAGGGTCAGGAAAGTCCTGAGGAGTCAGCTGAACGGTAAGAACAAGATCCGGGCCATCAACACCTACGCCCTGCCCGTGATCAGGTACCCTGCTGGGGTAATAGGCTGGCCAAAGGAGGAGATAGAAGCCACTGACATAAAGACAAGAAAGCTCCTGACCATGCATGGAGGGTTTCACCCCAAGTCCAGCACCCTGAGGCTGTACGCTAAGCGGAAGGAAGGGGCCGGGGACTGGTGAGTGTCAGCACCACAGTCCAGGATGAGACAAGAAACATCCACGAATACATCACGAAGATGGCCCCAACTGACAGCGTGCTCAGTGAATACCTCAGGCAGCAGAAACCCAAGAAAGAGGAGGAAGGCGAGGAACCATCATGGAAGGACAGGCCCCTGCACGGTATGTACCACCGGCAGATAGAGGAGGTGGCTGATATCCAGAAATCCTACCAGTGGCTGGACAAAGCTGGACTGAAAGACAGCACAGAGGCACTAATCATGGCAGCACAAGAACAAGCTCTGAGCACAAGATCCATAGAGGCTGGGGTCTATCACACCAGGCAAGACCCCAGGTGCAGGCTGTGTAAAGATGCCCCAGAGACAATCCAGCACATAACAGCAGGGTGCAAGATGCTAGCAGGCAAGGCATACATGGAACGCCATAACCAAGTGGCCGGCATAGTGTACAGGAACATCTGTGCTGAGTATAACCTGGAAGTCCCGAGGTCAAAATGGGAGATGCCCCCAAGGGTGATGGAGAATGACCGAGCTAAGATCCTGTGGGACTTCCAGATGCAGGACGGACAAAATGGTGGTGGCTAACCAACCGGACATAGTGGTGGTAGACAAACAGAAGAAGACGGCTGTAGTGATCGATGGAAGCGGTTCGAATGACAGCAATATCAGGAAGAAGGAACACGAGAAGCTGGAGAAATACCAAGGGCTCAGAGAAGAGCTCGAGAGGATGTGGAGGGTGAAGGTAACGGTGGTCCCCATGGTAATCGGAGCACTAGGTGCAGTGACTCCCAAGCTAGGCGAGTGGCTCCAGCAGATCCCGGGAACAACATCGGAGATCTCTGTCCAGAAGAGCGCAGTCCTGGGAACAGCTAAGATACTGCATGGGACCCTCAAGCTCCCAGGCCTCTGGTAGAGGACCCGAGCTTGAAGGATAAACCGCCCGCAGGGGCGTGCTGGAATGTTTTTATATATATATATATATATATATATATATATATATATATATATATATATATATATATATATATATATATATATATATATATATATATATATATATATATATATATATATATATATATATATATATATATATATATATATATATATATATACACACACACACACACACACATATATATATATATATATATATATATATATATATATATATATATATATATATATCAAGGGCGTAGATTTGGTTTTGGCATTGGTGGGGACGGATGATTCAACCACCGAACCCTGCCCTGATTCTTTTTTTTTTCTTTTTGTCTTTGCTTCTTGATAAAAAAAAAAAGGAGAAAAAAAAACTTGCATAGTTCATAGTTTTATGTGATTTATATAATGTTAAATTACTATTAAACAAATGACTGACTAAGTACTTTAGACTTTAGTTTACTTCAGCCATATTCCATATAAATCAGGTATCATACAAAAATAAAAATAGCTTCAAACACAGTCATGACAATAAAAAAATATGACTTTAAGGACTTAACAACATTAGTTCAGTTATAGTACACCAACATCTCTTACACATTAGCACTAAGGGAACACTGATTGACCTGGTAGGTTTTGTCCATAAAACTACTCATCTAAGATTACCACCAAGTAAAAGATCTCTCAGCAAAATTATGCAACATTTTATTGCCCCGATCAAATCAGTGAGCTGGGATTTTTTATTCTAAACATGAACTACTGTTACAGCAACAGACATGGACTACTGGTGCCGCACACAACAACTCAATGTTGACTATGTGAAGGAGCCAAACACATGCTGTCTCCTCTCATTAACTGAGATGAACTGCTGGCATATTTGTTTTACATCTATACTGTCCAGTCTCTCCTGGTGGACATGGCAACACGTTATTCATGGTCACATGCAATTTTAGACGATGTGGGCCAAAAGGGAGCTGATTGATTATAATGTAAGTAAAATAACACAGATATTTGAAGTTTACACAGCTACATTCTCGCCTGAAAATATGTTAAAAGTTTATTTTGCGACCCAGAAAGATTAATAAGAGTAATATTAAAACTAAGTAGCTGCAGCAGTAGTAGCCATTGATGGAAACTTGAATTGGCTGGGCCAAGCTGGGATATGGTTTTTCAATTTTGTTGTCCGGGTGGAAAATCGGGAGAAACTGGGGAGAATGGTGGCTCCGGAAGATTTTCGGGAGGGGCACTGAAATTCAGGATTCTCCCAGAAAAATCTGGAGTGTTGGCATGTATGGCCTAGCATAGCCTGTAACGTTATTATGATGGACATATTTTATGAGTGAACTTGACTTTAAGTGACTTACAGGTTTCTTTGAAAAATACTTTCTTATATCCAGATTCTTCCTTTTTGCTGCCATCCTCCTCTCCTCCTTGCAGGTCCTTGCAGCGCAGGCTTGCCGCTGCTAAAGCTAAACAGAGCTCCCTGACAGGCACAGCCAGTCACATTGGCCATATTTGTCACATGAGGTAGGACTCCAGTAGAGGACATAATTTAACTCTTTCTGCACCGCTGGGTGAATGACACGTTCACAGATCGTTTTTTTTCTTTCTATCGGGTTTGTTTTTCTTTACTGGAAGAGATCAAATTATTGGTGGGGACTAGAGATGGCACGATACCACTTTTTTATGTCCGATACTGATACCGATATCATAAATTTGGATATCTGCCGATAACGATATGAATCCGATATAGTGTGTTTTTTAATCAATAAAACTGTTTTTTTTAAATATCTTGCTGCATTTTGTATACGTTCATACTCAAGTTTAAATAAACAACAACACTAAAGCTATTCTGTTATACCTGTATGTAAAAAATACACTGCACCCAAAATATTTCATAGTTCAGCAACACTGATCAATCTAATAAACTTAAACCTACTCCATCCTTCCTATTCTGGTATTTTAAAGAGTACTTAGCAGAAATATTAAGCAACCTAACTAACAGGGTTGCAAACTCCCAGCAAGAAAAAATAGGGAACCACCCCCCGCCCTCCACCTCATGATGCTTAATCGACGTAATCAACTTTAATTTGATGCAGGGTGAAAAAAATGGACAGAAATAAATTATTTTTCAAGAATAATAAAATAAAGAAAAGTATGTCTTTGTGCCCCCTTTTCAATGTTCATGCCCTATCGGCCCCCCTGGCTAAACTTTGCTAGAGCCGCCCCTGCACAGTTACCAGCCGTCAGCTAGAAAGATCCTGGTGTAGAAAGTAATATTAAATAAATTCTAACAACAGCTTATCAAGGTTAAACGTTCTGCTGTTGTTCAGCCGCTGGTTTCCTCTTTCTGGTGAGAAGTGGGCCAAAAACAAAGAAGAGAGACGGACTCGCGACAGAAAAGCCGATCAGCTGATCATTAAGCAGTTTCATGATTGAAGTAGCAGCAGGAGAGGGAGAGAGAGAGGCAGTCGCTCCATATATCGGTTGTTAAGCTTAATGTGGGTATGGTTTACAAACATTCAGAGATGAACTTACACACTTGCTTTACTTCTCTCTGGGATAACTTCCTCGGAGATGAAATGCTGGACGCATACTGCTCCGATGTGCTACGGTTATGAGCCGAGTTATGCCTGTAGCAAGTTTTGTGAGGTGCTTTTTTGATATTTAATGGATTACATTTTTTATTTCTCGCCGATATCCGATCCAGTAATTTAGGTATATATATGAAGACGGCTGTAGTGATCGATGTAGCGGTTCCGAATGACAGCAATATCAGGAAGAAGGAACACAGAAGCTGGAGAAATACCAAGGGCTCAGAGAAGAGCTCGAGAGGATGTGGAGGGTGAAGGTAACGGTGGTCCCCGTGGTAATCGGAGCACTAGGTGCGGTGACTCCCAAGCTAGGCGAGTGGCTCCAGCAGATCCCGGGAACAACATCGGAGATCTCTGTCTAGAAGAGCGCAGTCCTGGGAACAGCTAAGATACTGCGCAGGACCCTCAAGCTCCCAGGCCTCTGGTAGAGGACCCGAGCTTGAAGGATAAACCGCCCGCAGGGGCGAGGTGGGTGTTTTTTTTTTTTTTTTTTTTTTTATATATATATATACATACATACATACCTATATGTGTGTGTGTGTGTGTGTGTGTGTGTGTGTGTGTGTGTGTGTGTGTGTGTGTGTGTTTCTATCTATCCATACATACGTATATACACATACACACATATACATATTTTCAATAATCCCAGTAACACCTCAAAGGATACACAACCTACAGATATATATACCCATACCAACATATTCGTGCACCCGCACCCTGCAAAAACCATATCCTAAAACCGCTTTTTAAACTGCGCTATGCGCGGACATTGCTTCATATCTTTGCTTAGTCTGCTCCACAGCTTCACTCTAGAGTGCATGCTTTTTCTTAAGGAAAAAAAATATCCTTGACCCGTTAAATCGTCTAAACGGCATGTTAATTACTCGACAAGCGTCTTATTTGCATTAATGTGAGGAATCTGCGACTAGAAAAATCTGGATTACAGAGTGAAATGTTGGAAAACGTCACCAGAAAACCAGTTAAGATGGAAAACCGAGGACTTTTTCCATGCGTTGATAACTTCCCGACAGAGGATTCTCCGTGCAGACGATAAATGGTATCTTTCTTTTTGTGAGTGTGAGTGACTGTGCAGCTGGGGGATAATAACTTTATGCTTAGGCAATACTTCTTTTTCACAAAACACAAAACTATTTGAAATAGTTTTGAAACTGGGTGTTTTTGTCTGTGACCCGAAAGCATTTTTCAAAAGGCGATAATAAAAACTGAAAGAGAAACCAACGATGTGACATAAACTGACGGACAAACTCATAAAGAATGGGATGGTTGTGAGATATGAAAATATGGCACTCGAGACCCCAAATGAAGAATCATTGCAATAGAAGCTTACCTGTGTGGACAGGTAGTTGTTGACTACAGTTCTTTTTTCTTGTAGTAGTGTTTACACACCCCATCGTAGAAACAAGTCAGTGCTGTCGGGTATGTCCCATTTCCATGTTGTCTCAAAAAAACGGTATATACTGGGTAGGCGGAGCTTCAACTGCCAAATAAATTTTTCTTTTGGTTTTTTTTTTTGTTTTTTTTTTAATTTTTGTTTATTTGAGAAGACCTGTGAGTTTCATTTTTACTTTGCAAAAGCTCTGAAGTGCTGAGAAATATTATTTTAAAAAAATTGAGCTTATTCTTCCACATTATTCGGTAATTTACTGTGCATACCTTTCATTATACAGTTGTATAATTGGTGTGATATTCTGGATTAGGCTCTGTGAAAAGATCAGGACAGAAGGACGTGGATACGTGCTTTATTGAACAACAGGACATCACACACTAACTTGTTGTTTTTCTTAGCGTTACACAAGCTACCCTTTTTTGTTATGTGTTGGTCAACCAAGAATTAGCCCTCTAACAGGCACTTCTGTATTTTAAAACTGGGGGGCAACAATTCATTCTATTACAGTTGGCTTACAGATTATAGAAATAGTTCAAAAGAAAATTCGACAGATTAAACAGCATTTATAACACACAACACCGAACTGAAGGCAGTATGTTGTAAGTAGATCTGCTTCTGTTGACCTGTCCTGACGGTGAAGGCACTTTAAGAAAATCCTCAGAGACCCAGAGCTTCTTTCTTCACTCTGCAGCCCAAAAGGACATTTCCAGCTTCCACACACTCTGACACACATCTTGCTAAAATAGAAAAGTTATTATTAGAACAAATCAAAAGAAGTACAGCATCAAACAGTGTTTAAAAGAATATTTTAGTTGTTGTTCTCATTGATACGACCAGTCTGAGCACGGAGTCATGAGGAAGCCTTCATTGTCAAAAGCTCCTATACTTCTCCTTTTCATACTGTATATCTTGAGAACATAAAGCAAGATTAGAGTCAGAATGGTGGCCCACACTTCACTGTTGGCCTTATTCAACAAATCAAAGATAATCAAATATAACAGAACACATAAAGATCGTTATCTCACTTTCTACATCTGTGCAAACACATTATCTAAAATATAGTCGGAGTATTTTTTGGTGTCTGATAAATAGATATCTACATCACACTATGTAACCCTTGTTCCAAACAACATATTTAGCATACATAGATGACCGACTTGAGGTCCAACAATAATTTATTGTAAGAAAAAAAAATTTAAGCAGTGAAACATGTTTCTTCACAAATTATATTACTTACCTAATTCAGAACAAGTTTTCTGCAGTTAGTCTTCCCTAAAAAGTAACCTCCAGCAGTTCACAGAGTTTTATATGAGAATCTGCTTCCTTATAACCAACCAACTCATAATACAAGTTAGAGCTTTATAAAAAGAAAGAAAGAAAGAAAGAAAGAAAGAAAGAAAGAAAGAAAGAAAGAAAGAAAGAAAGAAAGAAAGAGTTGTGTTTTCAAATTTGGAGTTCAAGTTATTTTTACTTCCAATAGTGTTAACATACTACACAGGTCATGAACAAGATTTTTTTTTTTAATTTTCATTGTACGTGGGCTAAAGCAGTTAATTAAAAGTAGTCTAACATAAATTTAAATGCTGTAATTTGATTATTTTAATAAACCATGTAACTTGGATGGATTTGATGCTTGCGTGACCACAGTTCACACGTCTGCTGTTGCTCACAGTGGTCCAAGGGACAGCTCAGGGAGTTTGTGTGTTCGCTCAGACACATGAAAAAATAGAGGGAACATTGCCAAAGACCCTATGACAGTGCTGCCTGAGATGAAAAGAAAAGGGATTGGTTTACTTTGGTACGTTTTAATTTGTGTGTATTTGTAGATTTGACAAGGCAGTGACCTGACAGAAAGCCACTGACTGGGCTCACCTCAAAGCATAACTCAAACTCTGGAAGCAGTGTTTGGACAGGGGTGTGTGTGAGCATTAACACCTCGGTGAGTGGGTTTGGCTTCGTCAGGCTCCTGCTGCTGCTACATCTGTGCAATAATAACACTTACCTGGAGTATTTAATTCTGGCTCAGCTCTCTGCTGATTGGTGCTCAGGGCACTTTAAATATGTTGCTTTTTGTGATAACTCTAAATTTCCTCCTGGCTTATGAGAGCTTATTAGGGCCAGTGAAAGAAGGAAAAGATCAGGCACTGGGCATTGGGGGTCTCCAAAGTTCTGAGAAAGAACTCAATTTTTTAGGTTAAAGTGGAAAATTTTTGAGGAAAAGTGTTTGCCAAGAAAATTTGTGTACTGTGCCAAGATTGGATGATCTACAGTTATATCCATAAATTTGGACAGAGACAACTTTGAATTTTCGTTTTGTAGATGACCACAATGACATTTAAATTAAACAACTGAGATGCAGTTGAAGTGAAGACTCTCAGCTTTAAATCAGTGGATTGAACAAAAAGATTGCTTAAAGATGCGAGAAACTGAAGCATTTTTAACACAATCCCTTCATTTCAGGGGCTCAAAGGTATTTGGACAAAATTAAGAACGGAGAATATGGTAAATGGCCTGTATTTGTATAGCACTTTACTAGTCCCGAAGGACCCCAAAGCACTTTACACAACCAGTCATCCACCTATTCACCCACCCATTCACACACTGGTGATGGCAAGTTACATTGTAGCCACAGCTACCCTGGGGCGCACTGACAGAGGTGAGGCTGCTGGACACTGACGCCACCGGGCCCTCTGTCCACCACCAGTAGGCAACGGGTGAAGTGTCTTGCCCGAGGACACAACGACCGAGACTGTCCGAGCCGGGGCTCAAACCGTCGAACTCCCAACTCTTGAGCCACGATCGCCCCCTAAGGCAATGAAAGACTGAAGGACATCACCAGTGTTACACACCGGCCTGGGGTGGGGCTGGAGTGCAACACAAGAAAAATAATAAAAAGAAGTAAATCACACAGCTACAGCTTTACAATGACTAGTCGTTTTATTAATTTGACAGGTAGCCAGCGTCAGGGTGGGCATGGCCAAAACAACAAACAAAACACACTAGAAATGAATCAGAACTAGCTTACCTATAGTGTGTCAACCCCAAAGGAAAATACAAGCCTCTAACCTGTCTCCCTACCCAAAACAGGAGAAAAAGGTTGTAAAAGAAACGGCATCCCACCCCTACAGCTGTCCAGATAAAAGACTCTCTATACTATTTTTACTGCAGCTTAGCTCATTCTAGGAAACTCAGTCACACGGCACGAAGGGCCCCAAATGCGCAGCTCACTGGAAACAGGAAGTAGGAGGGAGGGGCTGCCTGCCCATTCAGGTCCCAATTTGTAGCTGGCCTCATTCCCTCTTCCATCAATGGTCAGCCTCTACCTGGAAACTTACATAACACAGACATCACAGAGTACAAACAATGCCCCCGCCTGGTGTGGCAAGTAACAGTACCACACGGCAACAATGACCTGGGTCATAACACCAGATAAAGGAAATTAAAACAGTTTCCCCCTTTTTAATGCTCTGTTAGGTCTTTACTGCAACAGCTTTCAGTTGCTGCCTGTTTGTGGGGCCTTTCTGTCCGAATTTTTTGTCTTCAGCAAGTAAAATGCATGCTCAATTGAGTTAAGATCAGGTGACTGACTTGGCCATTCAAAGTAATAATATAATAAGAGTTTTATAAGCACTATACAAAAACCGACTTTTACTCTGTCTGATTTTGTGATCCAAGCTGATAAAATTAATGTCCACCTTCAGGCTCACTTTCTGCTCACACACAGGATGTACTTTTTATTTATTATTAGTCCTTTATTTATCCAGGTAAAAAATCTCATTGAGATTAAAAGTCTCATTTTCAAGAGAGACCTGGCATCATGGCAACAAAAGTCAAAATACACATACCATATACTTGATGGCTTAAGGGAAAGTTATGGAGGAAAATGAGTATATACACACAAGTTTTTAAGTTGTTAATACTACAGGTACCCATCAATGAATAATAACCACTAGTACATAATTTAACATAGCACAGCTTCAGTTTAAATGTTTATGTTTAAATTATGAGTCAAAACCTCCAACATTGGGTTGTGTGACCCAATATATTTTCATATTCTTCAAAAAACCTGATAACTTATTTCGTTCTTATATAACTAAACACATTGTAAGGACTCTGGGGTTAGGTTTGCATGAGGTGGAAGCAGATGTGTTTCTTTTTCTTTAGGAAAAAACAAAACATGTATGTCGTGTAATTTTAATGCATGCTTTCCTGGAAATAAAGACAAATTATACAACAATGACTGGAAACACATTAGTTATAAATAGATGAAAAATATATTAAAGTATTTTGATCCTGTGAAACAAATATCAACATGAAAAAAAACATGCTTCATCAGCGGTTTCAGTCTGTTTCAACCCGAATGTTACACCTAAAATATATATTCAAAGTATTTTCAATGTTTTGCTCTTGAGCCCCAGATGTTTTCATCTGGGGCTCAAGAGCAAACCCCATAAAAGAATGATTCATTAAAAGGCAAATGCATTCAGGCCTGTAACATGTGACTTCAGCAGCTGTGCTGCAAAGCAGTTGATGTAGTGAGTTGATGGTTAAGAGGCTTTAAAGTGCAACAATGTGAATTTACAAACTGACTCAGAATGTCTGGTGCTCTGGACTCATGTGAGAAGGTCAGTCTAACACCCTGATGTCATTGTCCGGTTTATTTTGCCATGTTTATTTTTGAGCCTTTTTCCAGAAATGGTTACCTGGACATTCCTGTTCATGATTTCATCTCCTTCCGCTTAGATTACTGTAGTGCTCTATTGTCTTGTCTGTCTAAATGATCTGTTAATCAACTCCAATCTGCCAAAAATGCTGCTGTAAGGCTTTTAACCCACTCATAAATTATTTTATATCACTCCATTGTTAAAGTGTCTGCACTGGCTTTGGGTAAGATTTACATATCAGTTAAAAATCTTCATTCTTTCTTTTATGGCCTTAGGAGGAGAGGATCCCACTTATATGACCCCGGTTTACTCGACACCTAGTCTTCAAACCAAATCCTGAGGTCCGGAGATTTTTTAAAAAAAAGAAGAAGCTGTAAATTAATTTATTTAGAAAGGCATTTGAGTAATTTTTTGGTGTTTTGTGTTATTTTACATAATTTGAGCATGTTCATTTTGTCCACTTTTTATTGCCTCTGTAAAGCAATTTGTGACTTGTTCATATCTTAAAGTGGTATATAAATAAACATTACTCTACTTACTCTTTGAATGTACAAAAACATTTAAGTTTACTTGTTTGAATGCCTCTTATTATAACTAAAGCACTTCAGCATTGTTGGCAGAGGAGCTGTCTCCTGTTACTGTTGCAGCGTAGACTTATGGAGAGAAAGTTGCCTCTAAAGTGTTGCAAAAGCTACGATATGATCCACAAGCATAAACTAAGATTTACAAATATGTACAACTTTTGAGAAATCACAAGTGCATGCTTCAATCCACACACAAATAGAAGGCAATTTGTTCAGCTTCAAGAATCATAATTTTTTTCTTTCAAAAACTTTTCTGTGCATGCAAATGCTTAGTTTTGTTTTAGGGACTTTTTTTTCTCCAAATAAAGTGGACGTGTCCTTTTCTAAATCTACTAGATCTACTAGAAAATGTGATTTACCAATTAGAGAAACTACACAGTGGCCTATAAAGCTTAATATACGGTTTGAATAATCTGCTGCTACATGCTGGACGATCTTTTGATTGGAAAAGTCATCCAGTGCTCAGCTACAGCGTGGCTGTACATCACTGTGAATCCTACTCTGGAGTGAGAATACACTAACTAATCTCTGTGTGTTCTGAATATAACCAAGGTAATGTGCACTTAACACTTTGATGTTAATATTACCATTCTCTAATAACAGAAGGGTTACCTTAATGTTGGGGTAATTAATAATTCTGAACATTTCAGGATGGTGCCGTCTACTGTCTAGTGTCTGTAATTGGTAAATCTATGTTTTCTAGTAAAGGAGTTATGAGTTCAGTTTATTTAGGGAAAAAAAAACACAGAAAAGGCAGTGGAGGCCCAGACGTCCCAGTTTTACATTGTGACTGACTTGAATGCAGCTTACGTTTGCAGATAATCTGTGCAAAACTGGCAGCGTTAATTTTGCCTCAGACCCCACGTGGGCATGCAACGTGATCTGTGCGTACCAGACGATTCGTCCACACATATATATATGGATTTTAAGAGACCGAGAAGGAAGTTGCGTGAAGTTTTAGACATTTGTGTGCACAGTGTGTACTCAGGTTTGGATGCATGCATTTGTAAAATAGTTTTAAGCGTGTGGTCAAATTGCATTTGTGAGTCCTCAAAGGTTGCACACAAATCATTGTCCATATTTTTAAATCTTGGTTTACGGTCGTGGGTAGTAAAAAATGCCCACAAGTTCAACATGTCAGGATGAAATCATCCATGATCCTGTCTCAAACTGTTTGCACACGTGTGCATGACAGTGCGTAACCATGGTTACCGTGTGACAGCAATTGTCTGTTACTCTGAAACTCTCGTGACTTCTAATAAATGATGTCGGGTTACTATGCATACAAAATAAATCAAGATAAAGATTTCATAGTAAAAAAAAACAACAGGAAAGGTGAAAAGAAGAAGAAGAAGAAGACAGACTATCAATTTAAAAGGTGCAACAGAAGCAGAAGCTATGAGACTAGGGCTGGACAAACTAAAAAAAAAGATACTGGCAGCACGCAGGCTTGCAATTTTCTTAAGGTTTTACTACTACTTCTATATATCATATGCATGAATAAATATCACAAAAAAGGGCTAGGCAAGGCCCCCAGTGTTTATAAGATCCTAGCCCCTGTATGCAGGGCTGGACTGGGACAAAAACTCTGACTAGTGACCGGCCCACCATGATATTATAGGAAAAGCCATAAGGTCTTTATGATAAACTTAAACCTACACCACTTAGCAAAAATATAAAACAACCTAATTTATAATTACATATAACTAACTAATAGGGTTGCCAACTGCCAGCAAAAAAAGAAAAGAAAAAAAAAATAGGGAACCACTGCCGTACCCTCTGCCTCAAGATGCTTAATTGACAAAACTGATTTTAATTTAATGCACGTATAAAACAAATGCACAGAAATCTATTATTTTTCTCCAGTAATTAAATAGATTCAACATCTTTCTTCAACAGAACTGCACAGATGGCACCTTCCCAAAAGAAAGAATAATATAAGTTCTTAGGGTATATACTAGATTTAATATTTACTGAATACAATAATGGATTTCTATACATTTTACATCAGATGAAAACTTTGGTTGTAAGATTCAGATAATTATTTATTAAAAGCTAGACATTTTAAATAAGAATAAGAAAGAAAAGTATTTCTTTGTGCCCTCTTTCCCTGTTAATGCCCTACCTGGCCCCCTGGCAAAACTTTGCTAGACCCGCCCCTGCACAGTTAGCTATCAGCTACGTAGAAAAGGATCCTGGTGTTATTTGTCTCTCAGAAACAGCTCATAACTTCCCTTCAACTCATCCATGTCACCTAAAAGGTAAACCTGTTTCTCCATCACCTGTTCAGCTCTGATGATTCAGTAAGGACATCTCCTGGTTTCATCTGCATGTTTCCCTCTCACCACATATCCAAACGATATCATGACCAGCAGCTTTTACAGCTGTGGCTCCAGCAAACATCAGCTGATACTAGAAAGTAATATTAAATAAATTCTAACAACAGCTGATCTTAAACGTGCTGCTGTTGTTTAGTGTGACATCCACTGGTTTCCTCTTTCTGGCGCAGAGAGAAAATCTGATCAGCGGATCATTGATCAGTTTCATGATTGAATTAGCAACTTTCTAGCTGAAGAGGAACGGGACAAACCGCGTTCTTTTTCACCTCAACTTTAAAGTTCGACCTCGGCTGTAATCTGTATCTGTAAACTGTAAACTGTAAACTGGCAAACATCCCTTATGATGAGATTCTCTCAAAGAAGGGTAAACATTTGTACACACCAAACAATACGCACAACAATTTGTGCTTCTCCCTGTGCATAGCACATTCATTAAACCCAACAGCCCCCGAGCATGAAAAACATGCTACTGCTAAACAGTTACATGCTCAAGCAGGTCTATGCGACACACAGACAGTATCATTCTCTGATGTCTGCAAATTTGAGAAACACCTAAACATTAAGATAGTAATCTATTATCACGCAGCAGGACGTAAACGTCTGCATACTTTTTTCACACATGATGATCCAAATCCAAATACTGTAATGATGTACCTACACAATGAACACTGTCACCTGATTGAAAAGCCAACAGCTTTTCTCGGGGGAGCCTATGTGTGTAATTTTTGTTACAACACATATGCAAGACCTCTCTATTACAGCTGTAAACATAGATGCAGCGTATAACACCTACCGTCATTGTGACGGTAGCTGACATAGTACTCCAAAAGTATGTAGTTATCAAAGCCAGATGCATTATGTGCTATGAATGTGTACCCACGAAACCTCGGGCATCTGTAATGCTGCACAAACGCCGCCACACATTTTAATGTATTAAATGTGAACTTGTTGCCCTTCAGATCAGACGCACACACAAAGTTGGCCTCATGTTTGCCGTTGTGATACCGTGTCTCAAAATCATATAAAATATATTTATCACAAGGGTTCTGTTGTTCAACAGGCTGTATGAAACACTGATGCTCAGAGTCCCCGGCTAATTTAGGCTCGCGGCAGTGCTCACATTTAGGCTGAACACATCTGTGTGGTGATTTCTTTGATTCTTTATATGTGACACCGCAACTCATGCAATGCTTCATATTGTCGCACGGTACCATGTTGTGTTTTATTTCTGGTAATTTGTGTTGTTGGTAACAGTGTTGTGATTTGCAGATGCGGTTACAGTCACTGCATTTCACGGTGGGACCTCTGTGGTGGTGACAGAGTGTGAAACATACGTTGCATCTATGTTTACAGCTGTGATAGAGAGGTCTTTCATATGTGTTGTAACAAAAATTACACACATAGGCTCCCCCGAGAAAAGCTGTTGGCTTTTCAATCAGGTGACAGTGTTCATTGTGTAGGTACATCATTACAGTGTTTGGATTTGGATCATCATGTGTGAAAAAAGTATGCAGACGTTTACGTCCTGCTGCGTGATAATAGATTACTATCTTAATGTTTAGGTGTTTCTCAAATTTGCAGACATCAGAGAATGATACTGTCTGTGTGTCGCATAGACCTGCTTGAGCATGTAACTGTTTAGCAGTAGCATGTTTTTCATGCTCGGGGGCTGTTGGGTTTTGTTGGATATTGCAATTCACGGGCGTTGAAATTAGGTATCTCTCTGATGCTAAGCTGACTGTGACTGCCAGACCCATATGGGCTCGACTACTGCAGCACCTGTTTGTGAATGGTTAGCACTTAAGGAATTTCCATTGTTTGAGGGGCTGTGTGGTGATGCGTCAGCAACAGCAGCAGCAGCAGATGCAGCGTTAGCACCCAGATAAGCTTGTGCGCTAGGTGCACCCACCCGTTCAGGGGTGAAAGAAGGCTCAGTAATAAGACAATCATCGGTAGCCTGAGTAACAACAGTCTGTGCAACAGTAACATCCGTGGCAACAGCCAAATCCATATGTGTTTCGGATGCATGATCACCAGCATCATCAGCAATAGGTTCAGAATGAGTTGGACAAGGACACTCATTAGACACACTGCGTGCTGCAGCGAGACTACTAAGTGTTGCATGCAAAACTTGACAATTGCTTACTAATTGTGCAGTCGCCTGGTTAAAAGCCTCAAAGTCAAAACATTTAGTTCGAGTGGCGGTACCATCATTGTGTTTGAATAATTTACGGGGTGGGTCCATGATGTGGATTTTAAAAGTCACCTATTTAGAATGGTGGTATTAATGAGACGTAATAAACAGAGGTGTGGACTCGAGTCACATGACTTGGACTCGAGTCAGACTCGAGTCATTAATTTTATGACTTTAGACTTGACTTGAAAAAAGGTTGTAAGACTTGTGACTTGACTTGGACTTTTACACCAGTGACTTGGGACTTGAATTGGACTTGAACCTGTTTACTTGAAAAGACTTTATATCTTACCCAAATCTAAAATTTAACATACATATTATATAAAAAGTGCGGACCATTAATTCACTTTATTCATTCATTCATTCTTACCACACTCCGTATGTATGTGAGCGTGGGCTGTAGCACAGCCAATCAAATTAACCAGATTTGAAAAAACAAGAACAAAACGCTCGAGCCAAAAATGCTTCCAAGAGTAATTTCTTTCGGTACATAAACTACTAAGTAGTCAACAAAAACGAAATGCAATATGCAAAACATGCAAGAAGAGAATCACAGACGGAGATGGAACAACTTCCAACTTTGTCCGACATTTGAAGTTGCATAAAGAACGGTAGGTGGTGCTTTTTTTTTTTTTTGCTACTACGATGAGACAGCTGACTTAGCTAACTTCATCTTATTAGCAAATGTTCTTCGGCTACGTTGATGATACTGTTTGGCTTTAACAGGTATGATATGTTTGTCATGCTATTTTAAATCCGGTCCTGCAAGCGCATCCAAGAATAACATGCAACTTGTTAGCTCAGAATTGTCGGTGAATGGTGAGCAGGGTCCGTTTCAGAAAGTGGGTTCTGTAGCTGTACTCAGTCTCTCTCCGTCTCCTCCCCATCATTAACCCGTAGATTTAACCCAGTTTAGACTGACAAATATTTATTTTACCATCACATCACAATTCAAAATCACTGTGTTTAATTTGCAATTAGTGTATGGTCGTGTTTAACTTTTGCATGTCTGAGCCAGGGAAAAAAATTTTTTTGGTTAGAAAATCTGGCCCACCTTAGTGTGTAATTGAGTAGTCCTGCTATACATGGCCTTTTTCTTCTGTCATTTATGTCAATACATCAAATAAAATACTTTGATCTTATATTATTAGCTGTTGTTTATTTGCAAAGGTTATTCTCAACAGGGATGCTAGACAAAAGCGGCGTTTTCTACAGACAGCCTAGCATACGCTCTCCACTTATGCAGTGAAAAAGAAAAAGGAAAACATCCCTTCCCTATTGGTGTTAGAGTTTACCATGTCAGCCAATCAAAAAAATGATAAGGCAACATGTGACATTTGGTTGTTTAGGGAGAAGGGGAAGTTTTTAGGAGTGACACCCAGTGTTGCCAACTTAGCGACTTTGTCGCTATATTTAGCGAGTTTTCAGACCCCCTAGCGACTTTTTTTTCTATAAAAGTCGCTAAAAAGACGTGAAAACGCGCGTATCGCTTTTACTCTCAACAAGCAGCGGGTGCTGTAACGCAGTCAGTTCTTCTTTTAATCTTTTACTCTTATGCTGTTTTGTGGATCACAAGGTTTAAAACTACTTATAAACACACACAAACACAAAGTAACTCCACCAGAGTGCCTATTTTGGTCACTTTTGCGGTCCAAGCCCGGGTAAAGGAGCAGGGTTGGAATTGTGACATTAAAAAAACAATAATTGCTAAAAGAAATTTAATTTGTAGTTCTAAATAAACTCTAAATGCATTAAGAACGTTTTTTACTCACTTTATGTCTCTTCCACGATGTTATTTCTCTCTCCAACAACATAGGTTACAATTATATTAGCGTGACCAATTATGCAAATTAGGTGATGACGTCATTTAGCGACTTCTAGCGACTTTTAGGACAGCCAATAGCGATTTTCCTTACTGAGGAGTTGGCAACACTGGTGACACCCGCGACGGAAAGCGGGCGAGCGAAAGAAAGAGAGAGAGAGAGTTTTCATATGTGAGACATTAGTGACGTTTAGCGTGTTTGGAGGCTATAGTTAGTTTGTTGTGTAGTTATTGTTTTGTATTGTGTGTCGGTTAGACTGCTGAATTTCATATTTGATCTAAAAAAGCTGTCAAAGGCAGATTCCAGTGTAAACGCTGTCTCCACATAGAAAACTGGACTGTTGCACCTCCAGTTGTCAGACCTGCAGGGTTTAGGCCTGTGGTGTTCTCCTCTGTCTTATACTGAACACAAACTACATTTTTTGGACTGGCACAAATAATTTGTGTGCCTTCTTATTTGATGCAGCACACCTGATTGTTCTGTAAATAGATTTAAATGGTTATATAAAAACGCCTGAGGCCTTGGCTGCATTTTTAGGTAAATAGTACCATATAACTTTGTTGTTTGCAAAACTTGTGCATAATTTTTAGAAATGTACAATTTCTATTTGCATTTCAAGTTATAAAAATGATTCGTTAAACATGTAAAAAAATATAACTTTTTTCTACTCAGATTCTGAATTTTTTGTCTGAATTTAGATCAACTGTGCTAATATAGTATACCAAAATGAAAAAAACAACTCAAATTTCAGATATTTGAGGTTGTGCTGTAAATAATGATACCAAACAAGGCAAGAAAAACATATTTTAAAAGTGAAATATAGAAGTAAAATCAAAAGTAGTCAAGAACGGCCAATTATACCCGGGACCCCAGAGGGTTAAAAAAAAGACTTGAAAGGACTTGAAATTCAAAGTTTCGGACTTGGGACTTGACTTGAAAGTTGTCTGTCTTGACTTGCGACTTGACTCTGACTTGCTTGACTTTACTTGAGACTTGACTTGTGACTTGAGGATAAAGACTTGGGACTTACTTGAGACTTGCAAAACAATGACTTGGTCCCACCTCTGGTAATAAACCTGAGGTATTGTTTATTGTCTGCTGGATACTAGTTAGAACCCACGCTATTTCTTGCAAGTTGGCCTGCGCTGCTTCTGGCGCAAAATGGGCGATAAACAAATAAGAGAGACGATCAGCTGATCATTGATCAGTTTAATGATTGAAGTAGCAACAGGAGAGGGAGGGAGGGAGAGAGAATGAGGGGAGAAGAGGCAGCTGTGCAACCTAAAGACAGAATAACTCCAGCTTTGTGTCTTTTTTTCATTCTAGCTGAAGTACGGGACTAATCGCGTTCCTTTTCCTGTCAATACGGATGTATTGTAATTGGTCCAGCCCAGAGTTGATCATGACCAATTGGCTAATCCACCACTTTTCAATGTTTATACCGTTACAAAAACAAACAAACATAAAAATGAAAAATCACCATCGGCCCACCAAGCAAATGCCCGGTATGCCCAATAGACTATGTGCACGTTAGCACGGTGTCCTATTCGCGCCTTGTTTATGGTCCAAAACAAGTTAAGCAAATGAATGAATCAAGCGGCGATTTACATTTCTATAGATGTCTTGGGCATTTACCCAATATATCTGTAAATGATGTTCATCGACTTGTCGATATTTTTCCCCCGTGCCTCAGAGCAAAAGAGAAAAGGGATTCAAATGTTATATTTCTCAGTATCTGTAAACAGCGGTCCCTCGTTTATCACGGGTGTTATGTTCTAAAAATAACCAGTGATAGGTGAAATCAAGTAGCCAATTTTATTTTTTGATGGTCTAAAACGTTTCGTCGACATCGTCGACATACAGTACTGCACTTCAGAGTCATACTGCTAGCGATCGATGCAGCGATTCTGTACTGTACAGGAGAGACGTCACGAAGGAGATCGTCTGCAGCGATCAGGACGCAGGACACAATGTGATGTAAAAAAAAAAAAGCATGCAAACTTGCACTAAAAAATCTGCGAAACAGCGAGGTGAAAGGTGAACCGCGTTATAGCGAGGGACCACTGTAATTTTGAAGGTAAGTCACAACATACCCTTCATAAATACTAATGTATGAAACCCTTAGCAATCAATCATTCATTTTTGTGTGGCTTTTTTTTTCACGGTTTGTTAACATGCTGTGTAGGTGTGTACTTGACTAGCTGATATCGACATAACGGGGGAAACATCTAGTTTGACTATTCTTCACCTGTAGTTTGAATGCTGAACATTTGCCTGTTTAAATCATAAGACCAGTCACTATACAGAGATGTGCTTCTGAATGTGGACGATGTGTCTTCTGATTCTGTAATGCAGTTCTGCTTGTGTTGAGTGATGTAAACAACTGATTGATCTAAACTCTTTAAATGTCAAAGTTGATCATTCGATTTTTTATGACACAACAGTGGTGAGTGTTCCCACCTTCTGCTCTTTGTAACTTAACGCGATCTTTCCGTTTTTGAGTTTTGGACATGATTTTGGAGTATATCTTCGCAGTAGCGATTGACCGCAAAGTAAAGCTACCGGAAATGTACAGCCCCACATCCGGTCTCAGACCAGGAAGTTAGCATTTTCTCGTGCACAGGGTCTATGGCCAGTCCAGCTATGCGCTCAGCTGGTGGGTAACAGGCATCTCCGAAAACGTTAGAGCAGTTATGCAAATATGTGAAGTCTTGATAAATCCAGCAGGTATTTGAAGTTTACACAGCACCATTCTCGCATGAAAATATCTTAAAAGTTTATTTTGTGACCCAGAAAGAGTAATATTTCAAACTCCGCCACTCTGTGTACCGCCGCCACTGCCTCGTTTGAGTTTTGGACGAAATGGATTCTGGGATATTGCATTTTGTCATTTCGAGCTGATTGGAGACCAGAACAGCCAATCAGATTTTTTTGCATCCAAGTCTGTGATTGGCTGGTTTTGTGGCACAAAACTAACGGTGTACAGAAAGAGTTGAGCGCGCACGGGCAGAAATGCTGAGAACGGGAGCTAAACACATTGCGAGCGAGCACAAATGCCAAAACTGAGCGAGAGGGGCTGCATTTGTGTGTATATGGTATCGAGAGGAGAAATATTTTATTGCTATTATTTGCTGCTATTTTTATAATCATCATTACCATTTCATGTTAATAGTGATGTTGCATTCAGAGGCATTCAGATGTTCAAATATATGGGTATTATATTAGTCTTTATTACAGGTTGTTATAACCACTTCAAATTGTGAAGTTGAATTTATAATTTAAAGGTTTTTGAATGTTTTTGTATTCTTATACTGAAGTCTTCAGTGGGTGAGAAGCTGACTGCAGGCTGACAGGAAATGCGTCTGCAAGCCATGCTTATGCAGAAGTGAAACTGTTCAGAGAGCAGATAATAGATAATAGCAAACACTGAAATAAATTTTTTGCACGCAGCAATGAATTTTGTTCACTCAAATTCAGCTTTTCTTCGCTCAAAATAAATTTTTCCTCAAAATGCAACACTTGCACCTGCAAACTTTTTTTAACGTGCGCTCAAAATGTTTTTCCGTGCACTCAGAATAGTGGCACAAAAATAACGCCATAGAAATACTTTAAGCACACATGTAGTGTTATTTTCTCTGATGAATCTTTATATGTTGGTTTTGTGTATCAGGGATTATAAAGGTCTCTGTAAACGATACAGTTTGTAAGGAAAACTACACTCAGCCTGAATGCCACCCAAATGTCACTTTCAACAAACAGCTGTTAATCTTACACAACAGTAAGTATGTTTCATGTGTACTCAATTACTGAATACAAAGAATCAGTATATTTGTTGCCACACATGCTTTCAATAAATCACCTGTATATTTTCCTCCACAAAAGGAATGGAAATATCTGCTTCAACATGTCATCAAAGAATGGCATGAAAGTAAAGATTAAATTTCAGTGTGCTGAGTACCCTGCTGCTAACAGTAAGCTCTACCCAACACAGTAAAATTGCTTAAAGACAGCATTTAATGTGGTGACATGGAGTTTATGTACAATATGTGTGCATTACATTTTTAAAACCTACTCTCAATTTTTGTGTCCAGTCAGTCTACACAGCGAAAGTAAAAGTTGGATTGATGCCTTGGAGGACTGCCAGACGCAACATTTCTCCCTGGTTGAGATCTGTGAAAAGAAAGTAAGGGATGATGTGAAAAGACTGCAAAGTAAAACAGACTCAAAGACGGGGGTGTGGATTGGACTGCAAAGGTCCATTTTTGGCTACAGTCCTGAGTGGAAGTGGATTTCAGGGTATAATGTTGTAAATTCACAGTTGAATAGAACGTCGTCCGCCAACTCTGACTTTGACAACCACTGTGGAAAAGTCATCTTTGACAATAAGACAGAAGAAATCAAGTGGTCCAACGCCAACTGCCATGAAAAATTACCATACATTTGTCAAAGTAAGTTGCTGTTTTGTTGTCCAATAGACTTCTTCACCTGATTTTTATTAAATCTTGTTGTTTTTGTTTTTTCTTTCTCTCCAGGAATGAATGAAAAGCCTTGTACTGATGATTATACAGAGAAGTCAGGTATATCTACCAAAATGTTTTCTAGCCTGTAGGCATAAATTGACGTTTTACTTTATATTCTGCATCTTATTTTATCTCTGTGACACATATCAGTGTAAGATGCAATATTTACATATAAGTAGATGTATAAAGGTCAATGGGAAGTTTAAAATGAAGCCATTCCACTCTGCATTTTGATATTTTTGAATTAATATTTGTGTTTTGGGCCACAGAGCTTTTCATTGACATTGACTGAACTGATAGCACCAAAGAAAACGATACGCAGCGTCTCCAATCATCATCATGTCAAGGTGAGATTCCTGGAGAAGCAGATTGATGACCCAACAACCCCAATGTGTATATATGCTGTTTGTATGTATGTATGTATGCTGTAGTGTTGTGTTTCACAGGAAAACTACTTTGGTTACTATCATTTGCAAGCTTTGTTAAATTACCAGTTCACCCACCACTTCTCAGAAGTACCTGTATTTGTCAAAGATGCTTCTATGTAAAGAGTCGATGGATTATTTTTGTCATTAAAAACCTAAATATCTGTGTAGCGGCAACCTTCGGTCCTTCTTTGCCGCTTCTGCAGGACGTAAAGTTTCTGACTCGTGCTCTTGTTAAAACGCTTGGATGCGTTCCAGTAGCAAAAAAACGAGGCGAAGAAAAAAAAGGGCAAAACATTTATTCTCAGTACAAACCAAAAAAAATACAAAATAAATGCCTCCGGTGGGAGCTCCGTTTTCTTTCCATTTATGCTACAACGAAAACAACATTAAACGGCGACGGTCAGAAAACTGTTGCTCCACGTCCTGCTTGCTAGCCTAACCTTTCTTTCCCCCCCACATGCGGGCAAAAAATACACACCCCCTTTACGACATCTATCAACACTTTACAACAACACAAAAGATTAACAAAGCAGGATTAATTTATGGAGCACAGCATATTACATTATAACATAAAATAATGAAGATTATAACTAGAAACTCAAAGATCATAACAAATACTTAAATATGGCCTGATGTAATTGAGTAAAATATTGGCCTGAACTGACTAAGCTCCAACATCCTGGCCCCTAATTGTTCTTGTAAGCCACAAAACAATTACTCTTATACGTATATATATTGTTCAGAACAACAAATCAAACTTCCAGATAACGAACAGACAAATATACAAAGTACTTGAACTGCCCATATGGCACATTAATGTCCTTATTCCAACAGAAACTTCGCTCTGCCTTGTTACAGCAGGAACTCTTCTTAAGCTGGAACATATCTTCGCGGATGCGTATATGTGTGTGTGTTTTGGGAGATTAGGAATGGAGTCAGAGGTTCAAGCACATGACTCACCGTAGGAGACCAGCCTTTACCGCTGTCTCTTGAGTGATATGTAGAAGGGGCGCTACATATCACACTCTAGCAGCACACAAAGCTTCGTCACAGGTCGTAGGAGAATGTTCTTGCTGGTTTTCACCTTGGCCTGACGAACCCGACCTTTGGCATCCTCAAACGTCTGAATCACTCGACCCATTACCCATGAATTTCTTGGAGCGGAATCATCCACGATGAGGACAATATTACCTTGACTGATATTCCTTTGTGGCAGGGCCCACTTTTGTCTCTTTTGCAAGTCCGGCAGATACTCCTTAATCCACCGTCTCCAAAACAAATCTGCCAAGTACTGGACTTGACGCCATCTACGTCTCGAGTACATGTCGCTCCTGCTGAATACTCCAGGAGGTAGCGGAGTTTTGGCTTTCATCAAAAGCAAATGGTTTGGTGTCAAGGCCTCCAGGTCATTCGGATCGGTAGAGACTCTTGAGATAGGGCGGCTATTGATAATCGCCTCTACCTCACACAGCAGCGTGTGCAGACCCTCCTCATCAAGGATCTGCTGCTCCACAACAGAGCTGAGCACTGCGTATTGACCGTATCTGCCGCTCCCAAACTCCTCCAAAATGCGAGGCAGCTGGGGGGTTGAATATCCATGTGATGCCTTTAACTAACAAGGCTTCATGAATCTTTGCATTATCCAAAGCACGCACTGCTTCCCGCAGCTCCCTCTCTGCACTTACAAAGTTTGTTCCATTGTCAGAACGCATCAACTGAACCTGTCCCCTCCTAGCAATGAACCTCCGCAATGCATGAATACAAGAGTCCGTGTCCAATGAATTTGCCAGTTCAATATGCACAGCCCTCACTGTCAAGCAGGTAAAAACTACGCCATACCTTTTGATCATGGACCTACCCCTTTTGACTTCAAAGGGACCGAAATAGTCCACACCGACACTCGTGAACGGTGGCTCATCGGGCGTGAGCCTCTCAGTAGGAAGATCTGCCATGATCTGACTTGCAGCTTTCCCATGATGCCGTCTGCAGACAACACACTGGGACAAAATCTTCCGGACAGCAGCATGGGATCTTAGTATCCAGTACTTCTGCCGTACCTTTGATAGGACATGATTCCTGCCACCATGTCCAAGATCCTCGTGAGCAGATCTGAGAATGAGAGTGGCTATATGCTGATCCTTAGCCAAGATTGCAGGGTGTTTTATCTCCTCTTGCATGCTAGATCTGCTCAATCTGCCGCCCACTCTCAGAATGCCATCTTGTACAACTGGCGACAACTGACAAAGAGGGCTATCCTTTGACACTGTCTTTCCTTGTTGCAGCTTGGCAATCTCTTCGCCAAACCGCTGCCCTTGACTGAAGCGCACGAGCTCTACTTCCGCCTCAGCCATGTCACTCACAGAAAGTGGCAAGATGGGAAGGTTAGCTTTGAGGTGTGTCATTTGCTTCTCCTGCTCCAGCCTTTGACTTCCTACATCCAACCTTCCATCATAGAGACTCGCTTCTAAATCCTTCCTCTTTTGAGCAAGAAGCTTCAGCACACCTTTTAATCTCAGGACCCACGCAAC
Organism: Oreochromis aureus; assembly: GCF_013358895.1. Taxonomy (NCBI): domain Eukaryota; kingdom Metazoa; phylum Chordata; class Actinopteri; order Cichliformes; family Cichlidae; genus Oreochromis; species Oreochromis aureus. The sequence continues at coordinate 29,373,268 of NC_052955.1, read as the reverse complement.
GGCTCTTTTAACCCGATGCCAGCTTGAGTAATGATGAATGAGCTGAGAGGTGGCGTCTGCACCTTCTTCAACCATAAGAGCATATACTGATGCTTCTTTGACTTCTGGGTCATTACAGATTGGCTGGCATACACTGTCTGGCATTTCTGGCCACTCCATTTCTGGTTTCGTGATGAAATCTGGACCCGTGATCCATGTCTTTGCCTTGAGAAAGGCACCAACACTGAGCCCTCTGGAAGCAAAGTCTGCAGGATTGGCCGAGGTGTTCACATATCTCCACTGAGAGACAGCTGACCTATCCTTAATGGCAGCAACTCGATTGGCAACAAACGTACGAAACCTCGCTGTTTCATTCTTGAGGTACTTAATCACCGACGTGCTGTCCGTCCAAAAGACGGACTCCTCCAGCTCCAACTCCAGTTCGGCTCTTACCATCCTGTCCATCTTTGCTGCCACCACTGCAGCAGTAAGCTCGAGTCGTGGTATGGTAACTGGCTTCAATGGTGTAACCCTGGCTTTACCAATAATGAAAGCACTATGTGGCTGGTTCAGATTGTTTTTTGAAACCAGGTAGGTGGCTATGCCATACCCCCTTTCACTTGCGTCGGCAAAGTGGTGAAGTCGAGCTGAAGTGATCTTGCCAAGGTTGACTGGTCTCACACATCTGTCTACCTCAAACCGAGCTAAGTGGTGCAAACTGCCGACCCATT